>NW_027411755.1:116561315-116868813 GCF_047663935.1 Musca autumnalis
CTCCATTAGAATGAGCAAGGTATCAACGATATCGAAAAGCGTAATACTTAAAATTGGAATGAATGAAACCAAGAAACAGAAGGGGTTGGAATTCTATTCGTAGTGCGGCTTATGCGAAATGTTTTGTATCGGATCACAAGTAAGTAACCACGAAAATGTTTATTCACATAAATATTTAACTATAATTTACTTATGTCGTTAACTTACCGCTCGCAATCACAATGCCGGGAGTCAGAACTTCAACGTTCAAATCTACACCTAAGCTCTGGAAGAAATGCTCCAAATGGCGGTTTGAATGGAGCTTTATTACGTTTGCACAACTGACTACTTACCGCTCACATTCTTCTCTTTAAATTCTGCCAGTTTATTGGGTCAACTACTGGATTATACAGCTTCAGTGGACAATTTAATTATGACAATTGCCTATGCCAATAAAAAATAAGAGTCATAACATTACCTATCATAGACATCAGGCATATGTTTGTCTTTAAATTCTCATGTTTCATTATACAAAGTCTTTGATTCTAAAGATTCTAAAAGGCACATGGATGACACGCAGAAATGACCGTAGAAGTTGCTTCATCTAAAATAGCGACCACCCATCTGAATATTACCAATTCACTCACGCGTTATTAATATTAAAACACATGTTCGATATAAAATTGAACCATTGAAAATCTCAGCGTTTATTCATTTCGATATTGCAAATGGATACATTAAGTTTCCGAAAAATATTCATAATTTAATCTCAACGAAAAGGGACTCGAACGGTGATATTAATTTGCATCAACTGTTCAACTAATATTAACAAATTTAAATCGTACAAGCAAATAAATAGCAAGACTGTCCGTATAAATATGAGTTTCCGAATATAAGAAATTGTCTAACCACATCTAATATGTCTGATGCGATAAACCTAACCAAAACGATCGTCTCTTAGAGGTTGATGTGTGATACATATCTCTTAGCTAGATACCATTTTTTAAATAAAAACTATTTAGTTCATATGGCTGAATTAAGTACATTAATTAAAATCTGACGAATAATAACGTCGCATAATTGGGCAAAAATTAAATACAAGTTCAATTTTCTTTTTACTTGGAAAATATCTATATCAAAGATTCTAAATCGTCTTTCAATCTGAATAATGTTTGATTTTATATCACCCATTGGAACATGGAATTTGCACGAGAAGAGTGCCATTTTTGTACACCACAAAGTCAGGAAGAAATTTAGACGAATGATGAATCGCAAAACGATCGGACTTATATTTTCAAATCGGACTAATTTTTTTGAAAAAGTTACAAATTAAGCGCTTGAAACACGGCATTACATGCATATCTTTCGATTAAAAAATATCTTTGATTCTAACTTTTTAATCGATTTTTTAATCGATTCATCAAAAATATTAAATGGAAAAATGAAAGATAGCGACTATGATTATTGATAAGATTAAATAATCGCTCATACCGCGTTGAAATTCAGTTAATTATTATACTATCTCATTAAAAACGCTAACAGTTGTCACAATTTTATCTCAACGAAAAAGGATCCCATCTTTTGAACCTTTCTGAAAACCATCGATTGTGAAACGAACATGGCCGTGATGATATAACTTTGCTTCAACATTTAAATTTACATCGGGAAATGCATTATTTACTCAAAAAATGTAAAAAAAATTACATTAGGCACCTTCCTTAGCGGTAATTGTCAGTTTACAGGAGACAGACGAGGAAAACGGAAACACTTTACCTATTAATACCCTTTCTCTCCGACAGACTGACAATTCACACAAGTATAATTGCTCAATGTAATGATTCTAAATCGCCCTAAATTGTTCAAAGCAAAAAATTATTTGCACTTGGTCTCGGATACTCTGCAACGTGATAGCAATAATTGTATTATATGTTTGAACAAAAGTCAATAAACTCAATACCTAACAAACTGCGAGACGACGTTCGCCGGGTCCTCTAGTAAATAAATAAATAAATAAATAAATAAATAAATAAATAAATAAATAAATAAATAAATAAATAAATAAATAAATAAATAAATAAATAAATAAATAAATAAATAAATAAATAAATAAATAAATAAATAAATAAATAAATAAATCTATATATATATATAAAAAGGATGATGTTAGTTACTACGCTTATAACTCAAGAATGGCTGAACAGATTTTGACAATTCGTACCAATTCGGAATGGTCTCCTGGCAGAAAAGTATAAAACCTAAAAAAATCGTGAAAATGTGCGAAAAATTTCAATTTCAGCAGCAGTTTTTCAAGAAAGTCAATTTTTCCACAAATTTCTATCGATCTTCGTGTTTGGAATATACCTTGACACTTATTTGGACAGTTTTGTATATGCACTAACTGTGAGGGTCCATTGTACGCCTCTGTTTTGTGAATTTTTTGAAAGTTGTATATGGCGAATAACAAAATTCCTTTACAATTCCATTTGAAAAAAATTAAAATTTTTTTTTTACGAGCACATCTACGATTTTTGGTACAGAGGTAAAGGAAAAAAATCCAATGCGCGCAAAAGTTATAGCGGTTTTTATTCTCATATAAAGAAAAAATATTTAAAAATATCTTTTTTGTTGTTATGAGAAAATGTATGCATAAATCGTTAACAGCAGTCCATATCTATTCGTAGATGTTTAAATAGTTATTAAATTTATTATTATTTTCGCGGAAAGTCAACAAATAATAAAAAAATTTTGAAGTAAATCCAAATTATCCTGTCCCAGAATCCGTACAAACCCTCAAAAAATAAATTAAAGAATATATGCGGAATCTAGACAATGCGTAGAAAAATATGATACCAAATTTATAGAGATTGGGTACATAAATTGCATATTATAGCAACAACAAAAGAGAAAAACTTATTGTTGGAAAATATTGTTGCAAATATTTTTTTGGTTTGATTCTAAAAATTAGAAAAAAATATTTGGGAGTTCTCCAACTATTTTGCTAAAATCCATAGAATAATGAATGTATACAGTTAAAACTTCATTAAAACATATGGTTTACCATCGCGAGAGTTTAACTGATTACTGTGATAACTTATAAGGGTAGGAAATTAAGAGTAATATTGAAATTACAATCATTCAATTAATATTATAATTAAAAAGCCTGTTATTCGCGAATTAGTTAAAGTCGGTTGATGCGCATCCGTTTTTGGATACAGCGAATCAATCTCTGTCAAAATTTATGCATATTTCGATGTTTCACTCAGGGGCCATTGTGTGCCACCAGTTGCATCATACACTGCAAAAAACCTTAAAGTTGGCAAAAGTCGCGCAATGTGCATACGATTTTGATGCGCAACCGGTTTCGTCAGCGCCTATCAAAAATACATCCAAATATACCAATTTTAATTAGATTCTTCAAGAACCGCGGATGTGCCTCCACATTCTATTTTTGGTGAAAAACCCATATTACACGCGAATCTCTGTAATTTATAACACGCGAGTAATGATAGTATTATCATTACGAATATAATAATTATATTTATTTAATTAATAATTTCATTTAATAATTTTAATAACAAAATATCATTCCTTCTTCCCACTTCACTTCATTTACCCAATATCTGTTTATAATATCTCAACACATATTTTTATTATAATTGATAAATTTATAGATTTTGTCCTACCCATTATTATTATACTAATACTTTGTACAATCCTCCTGTCGACATATTTGAATTTACTGTTATTTATAATTTTCATTTCCTGTAAAACGTATTTTTCATATTTTGTCACTTTTCAATTTCCTTTCAAATGAATAAGTTGTTCAATAAATAATTTTAATTTGAATTTCGAAATAATATTGAATTTCAATAAAATATTTAAAAACTATTAACAAACGGATTTATAAAACGGATTAACCATCAAATACATTACTGGCGCAGTCGATATAGGATGAACCTTCATTTCAAGAAGCTTAAGCTGTCGTGAAATAATCAAGAAAATTTCAAATATTTTCAATTTTAAATTCTTGGAGGGAAGACGACCGAAGCAATTAAAACGGACCTTAATCAAGAAGCTGAAGCTTTCAAGATAAAAGGAACGTATCTTTAATTTAAAAAGCCTAAGTTTTTTTGAGAATAAAATTACAAATCATTATATTTTCAGTTTTTGATATCAATTTTGGAGGGAAAGTCATATACAAATAATCAAACAATCAATTTTCAAGATTTTGGAGGGAAAATTCATATACCAAGAAATCAATAAATGTCCAATTTTTTCAGTTTTGAAGGGAAAATCTATATACCAAAGAACGAATTAATCAATTTTTAATTATTAAACTTTTGGAGGGAAAAGAAAATACAAATATACAAAATGGAATCATCAAGGAATCAAAATGACAACATCCAAACATATTTTGTTCTCTCAATAAATGATGTACTTAAGGATGCTCAAAGAATTAATGAATTCAGAGGTGATAGCAGTTATGCACTGACATCGTTTATTAGAGAAGTTGATACCGTGCTTTCGTTGGTTGAAACGAATGTTGAGGCAAGCACCTACATATTCAATCGTATTATTTTAAATAAAATCCAAGGAGAGGCTCTCCATGTGTTGAGATCATTGGGGCCCAATCCCGTTTGGAACGAAACTAAGAAAACGTTAATTCAGAATTTTGGCATAAAAGAATCGTACCATCAGCTTTACCAAGAAGCGTTTGGAGCAGCAAATAATGGTATCGTAAACTATTATACACATTTATTATCAATATTATGTAAGATTAATGAGAAATATGAATACGACCCTGAGAAGCCTATAGAATTTAGTCCAGATAATGCATAGAAGATAATTTTAAGAATTTTTATTAATAATATTGATGTAAATTTGGCATCAGTTTTAATTAATAGAAACATCACTAAATTAAGAGAGGCATACAACTTATTAGAACAACACGGTCTAATTAGGAACAGCGGTCAAAAAACATACAATAACAGTACTCATACCATAAAACCTATTTCAGAAACATATCCCAACACACAATTCATACCACAAATTAATAATCAAACAAATAAAAATTTTTCGAGCACAAATTCAGGACTTAGGTACAATTATCAAAGTAGAAATATGCAACGGAACTCTTATAAAATTTCAAGAATAAATATTCCCAATAATAGATATAACAGTCCTAATTCTAATAACCTACATCAAAGCCAAAATAGAACAGAATATACAAATATTTCTAATATGAATTATTTGAACTACAGTAATCACGATCAACATCACAACATACGAAATCCTAACTTTCAGACAAATTTCCAACATTTTCCAAATAATTATAATAAGAATTTTAGTAGTCAAACAACAACTTTTAAAGATCAATTTAGTTCCCAATACGATCATAGAAAACATAGTCCAACTTTTAACAACCAATATCTTAACCCTCAAATGACATCAGCAAATTTGTCAAATATTAAATCTAGTCCAAATATTATTAATTTTATTACATCTTTAAACAAAAAACAACATACTTCTGTTAATGATAACAGCGGGCAATATGAAAATTCCAATTGTTCTGAAATGGAGATCGGGCACTTAGGTTCAGTAGTTCATTATCCTGAGAGGAGGGAAGATCATTTAAATTGTCATTTAACTGCCTCAAAAAGGCACTTCCCAAGTATGTTAGATAAAGATACTAGCGAGATAAATCATATGGATTATGACATCAGTATTTTGTATAATAATGATGAGTCCTTGCCTGAAGGCGAAGGAACTGAATTTCCTAATAGTGTTTCTACATCTGAAAATAAAGAAACTGAAGTTCTTGACAATATCTCATTATCTGAAGATAAAGCGACAGAACTTCTTAACATTATTTCTTTTTCGGAAGACAAAGAACGTGGACTTTCTAGCAGTATTTCTTTATCTGAAGATAAAGAATCTGAAGTTCATGACAATGTTTCGTTCTCGGAAGAACTTCTTGACGGTGTTACGATTTACAAACAATACGAGTCGTATAACAATTTAGCATTGTCTGATAAAATTAAATTAGGGAATACAGGGATATTAAATAATACCATTAATTCCAAAAGTAAAAATAATACAACCCAGAATATGCAAAATCCACTAAATAAATACAGAAGTTCTAAAAATTTAACAACGAATTTGAATGTAGTACACATACTCGGAAAATCGTCAATTTGCCCTTATCCTTTAAAACATGATCATATTATTTTGGATAAATATAAAAACTTAAATATTTCAAAAAAATATTTAGAAGTTACAAAAACCTTACCCTTTAATAACTATGATCACAAAACAGATAAGACCGAAATTCTAGATTATAGTTCCACAACTAAATGTGCAGATTCAGAAAAGGTTATAGCCTTATATAAAGATGATAAATCATAACACATAAAAGATGCAATGAGTGAAGCGATAGAATATAATAATAAAAGTTTCCATTCAGTTACTAAAAAGGAACAACAAGACATCTGTAAAACAATTTTAAAATATAAGAACAATAATGTTGAGAAGAAAAACTCAAATAAGGGAATTTGTAGCAAAAAAATTATTAAGATGAGATTTATAAGAAATTATAAATCTGTTAAATATAAGAAAATATCAAATATAGGTTTAGTGCTTTACGACATATTTTTAAAAATAATTACGACGTGAAGCCAAATAATTTGTTCATTGTACAATTCATTTTAAGTTATTTATCACTGTCGTTTATTGTTTTTACTCTCATGTAATTATTATTGTTATAAAACACTCTTCACTCAATTCTAAAATAACTGTAACTTTTTAGACATATATGTACTTTTAAACTCAATTTCATATTGTAATCCTACATCAACATTACATCATTGTTTAATGGGGGAGAAGTAATGATAGTATTATCATTACGAATATAATAATTATATTTATTTAATTAATAATTTCATTTAATAATTTTAATAACAAAATATCATTCCTTCTTCCCACTTCACTTCATTTACCCAATATCTGTTTATAATATCTCAACACATATTTTTATTATAATTGATAAATTTATAGATTTTGTCCTACCCATTATTATTATACTAATACTTTGTACAATCCTCCTGTCGACATATTTGAATTTACTGTTATTTATAATTTTCATTTCCTGTAAAACGTATTTTTCATATTTTGTCACTTTTCAATTTCCTTTCAAATGAATAAGTTGTTCAATAAATAATTTTAATTTGAATTTCGAAATAATATTGAATTTCAATAAAATATTTAAAAACTATTAACAAACGGATTTATAAAACGGATTAACCATCAAATACATTACTCGCGTTTTCGCAAATATTATAATCGCGTATAAAGGATTCGATTTACGTACGTTTTCAAGAAAATCGCGGTTTAGTACGCGGATTTGTCGAAATAATTTTTTGCTGCTTTTCCTATTTTCAGGGTATCTATATCCGCGGCTTTAGTGGATGGATTCGATCGCAGAAGGTCTCATTAGATCCGTCGCGTTAAAAAACTAAATTCACGCGGGGTACAAAGGAAATTGAATGGCACTTGTAAATTTTAAACGCAAAAAATAGGTTTTTTAAAAAAAATCACGCATCAAATATTGGCCTTTAGACTCCAATTACTAGGATGCTGTAAGGAGCACACTCATGAGATATGCATTAAACGACGTAGAATCAAGAGTTTTATAAATAATCCTAATGTGAGTTTTGAATATTATCTTGTTGCGCGTCCGAATTATTAAAACAATTCAAAAAACCCCGAAATTCCGGCTTCAAAATGTCAGCATCAATTTTAGGTGGATGCAGTGGATATATCGAAAAATGATACACTAGTATCATATTGCCCATGAAGTATTCTTTGAGTCTTTCTTTGGGCATATGTCTATAAAATGTAAGGTTAAGCCTAAAATCGGAAGGGAGCATAAAAAAACTTGTTGGCTTCAACCCATTTTTACCTATTTTTCTACATTGATGCCAACACAGCTTCCACGTAAATTAATTTTAATGGTCGACCTTATGGGATTCCTCCTAAAACACTTCAGTTTAAAGAATGTATATCATACTATATAGAATATGTTAACAGTTCGCGAATTCTGAAAGGGTGAAACTCGGATTCATCGATTGTAAAAAATTTTTGTTTTTCGCCATATATTTTTTATTCACAATCAAATCGATTTTCATTTATTTTCAAGCGTCTTTTTAGGAAATTAACAGCGCAAAATGGTTAATAGTAGTTAGTTTAGAGTTTGTAAAGATTAGTGGTGGTTTCGGGCAGATTCCGATTGAAAAGATGAAGATGTGAAGATAACGCCGAATGTGGTTTCCACAGTTTTGAGGAAAAAGGTACAAATCCACAAAAAATAGGTGGGTTATTTGAAAAATCAAGAGCTCGGAGGTAATTTCATTGGAAGTGAGGTTGTGGCATACACTGCCGCTCACTTGAATATAACCCCCCTGCAAAATTTTTTTCAACCTCTATTTTTTCCGAATTATACATGATATGAAGTTTTTAAATTTTATTATATTTTGCTTCATGTGTTTGGAGTAAACTTAGTCATTCATTTGCTTTCAAATCCAATTTGTATAAGAATTATGAAAGGAAAGCAAAATAAAGTCAAAAATTGAAGTAAAACATTTGGCTCATTTGAATAGAACCCCCCTTTAAAACTTCGGAATACAGAAAGACTGTATTAGAATATCGATGCATATTCACTCTATATTGAAAACGAAGTACTTTCAGTAATATTCAGTAAAAGTATATCCCTCCTGATTAAGGATACACCCGTATATCCTGCTTTGGCAAGGATTCCTTAAATAATCACGTGTAATGCCCAACAAAGCTTGCTTTTTTCATTCAACAAGTTTATTTTTGTAAGCGTGCTGTCTCCTTTAGTCGTATATTTTAAGCATAAGTCATTTCCATACATTTTAGTAAATATTTACGACTGTAGAATAAGGCGGTCCCTCCAGGATATCCGAATTTCTTTTCAAAAATTTAAGTTTTGATGACTCCAAGTGTACAAAAGTTTATAAAATCGTGATGAAATATCCACTCTGGATATCTGAAAATGCTTCTCACTGTTTGAAATGCCTGTTTTAGAACTCTTTTGTAAATTGTCGTGCGCATTTAGGGAGAAAGAAATTAACGCCCAAGTCCTTCATAATTAGTAAGGACTCTCCTCATTAAGTAAACAATTGCATAACTATATAACTATTTTTTCGCGTCTATTGAATGGAAGATCATCTTCTAAATTGTTTCTGTAGCGATGAATGTGCTTTTATGATGCTGGTACACAGTACTAATTATTAAGAACATGGGTGGCAATTTACTTCACCCTAAATGCGCACGACAATTTACAAAGGAGTTCTAAAACAGGCATTTCAAACAGTGAGAAGCATTTTCAGATATCCAGAGTGGATATTTCATCACGATTTTATAAACTTTTGTACACTTGGAGTCATCAAAACTTAAATTTTTGAAAAGAAATTCGGATATCCTGGAGGGACCGCCTTATTCTACAGTCGTAAATATTTTCTAAAATGTATGGAAATGACTTATGCTTAAAATATACGACTAAAGGAGACAGCACGCTTACAAAAATAAACTTGTTGAATGAAAAAAGCAAGCTTTGTTGGGCATTACACGTGATTATTTAAGGAATCCTTGCCAAAGCAGGATATACGGGTGTATCCTTAATCAGGAGGGATATACTTTTACTGAATATTACTGAAAGTACTTCGTTTTCAATATAGAGTGAATATGCATCGATATTCTAATACAGTCTTTCTGTATTCCGAAGTTTTAAAGGGGGGTTCTATTCAAATGAGCCAAATTTTTTACTTCAATTTTTGACTTTATTTTGCTTTCCTTTCATAATTCTTATACAAATTGGATTTGAAAGCAAATGAATGCCTAAGTTTACTCCAAACACATGAAGCAAAATATAATAAAACTTAAAAACTTCATATCATGTATAATTCGGAAAAAATAGAGGTTGAAAAAAATTTTGCAGGGGGGGTTCTATTCAAGTGAGCGGCAGTGTATATGTATACTTTTAATCTGTAAGTAAAAACATCTTCGAAAGATCAACTTCCGATTTATGCGGTATAAAATTTAAGCTGCACCAGATATATATTGATACTGTATAGATCCTGTCGTGATACTAAAAAATGATGTCCCCACTGAAAAAGAGTATTAATTCAATCAGATTAGTTCCCGCAGAGCTGGAAGGCAATTACAAATGGCTAAATATATACATATTGACACTGGTACTCTTGGTACACTGTATGTTTGTACATCGAAAAAGGAGGATATTCAAAATTGGAAAGAAAAAAAAAAAACAAGATATCGGAGGTACTGGAGATTTTTTGGTCGAATTATCTGACAAATATTCTTTATTGGGCGACATACATAAGTAGGTAAATACTTATTATACGTTAATTATTTTTTGATATTAATTTGACTATGTTATTTTCGGCGAAATTAAATATAGGGTGACCAAGTAATCGACAACAGTCACGTGTAAGTGTGACAAGACTTCAAGCAACCGAAACACACAATGAACGGCAACTAATAGAATAGCTCTGTTAACAAGGATCAATGTACCAAGTACTGGATTGTACAGTCTCAGTCAAAATTCAATTACCGCATTTGTCCGTGTTACCAGAGCCTTTGCATCTAATTCCGAACTTGCAATGCAAGTAGAATTCGGGAGATCACGTTAAACAGAAGTCAGAAAAAAAGCAGACGAAGGTGGTTACCTGATAACGATCGGATCCATCTGCTCAAAATAGGTTAATAGATTAAAAATCAAATTTAAATAAGCCCTTTATTCAACATTAAATTCAAATTCCTACGATCGCATTCCTTCCTTCGTATTCAATTTCTTGAGTGAAATATCGTGTTCAGTGGTGAAAACAAGAATTGCAGAAAACCATCGATTATGAAACGAATAGGGGCGTTATGATACTATTTTGCTTCAACTGTGCTACGAAATATTTTTATTTACATCGCAACACGTATTATAGGCTTAAAAAAGTCTCAGTCCCGATTTACAGTTGCCTAATTTTTTCGCGGCTATTGTCAGTATATAGGAGAGAGAGTAATATAGAGGAAAATAGAAACACTTTACCTCTCTTCGTCAAGCTGACAATTGTCGAAAGTACAATTGTCTAATGTGCATTTGCTTCAAAAATAACAAAGCAATATTTGCCATTGAACAAGGTGATAGCAATAATAGTATTGTAGGTTTGAACCAAAGCCATCAAGTTCTGTACCTAACAAACTGCGAGACGAAGTTCGCCGGGTCCCCTAGTAAATAAATAAATAAATAAATAAATAAATAAATAAATAAATAAATAAATAAATAAATAAATAAATAAATAAATAAATAAATAAATAAATAAATAAATAAATAAATAAATAAATAAATAAATAAATAAATAAATAAATAAATAAATAAATAAATAAATAAATAAATAAATAAATAAAAGCAGTGTGTAGTCTTCACGAGCCACTGTCTTGCGATACTTTTCTGCTACACGTGTTGCCGAGTAAGCAATTACGGAGTATTGCGAAAATGCAACATGATATGTTCCCACAGGCACTCAACTTTAACACGAGTTGCATTGTCAACATAATTCACCTGTGGGAAACATATTTGGTAGAGTAATAACGGCGTCGCTGCCAAGATATGGAGACTTAAAGCTAAGAAGGAGAATTTGGAAACGTCAGTCTTGTTCGGGAGTCGTGCGTGTTTAGTTCTAATTGTATACTTAATATACTGATTGTGAAATAATTGTGATTCATATACTGATTGTGAAATTAAAAATCCTTTTTGTAATTTTAAATAAACTGGTGAAATTCAAAAACGGTGTAATTAATTTTCCGTCTGTTGACGGAGTGTTTTTTTATTTCGATATTACGAATAAAAACTCTTAACTGGCGCCCGAGCAGGGACCCTGCAAAAGGTCCTTAAAAAATAAAAAGAAAAATTGAAGAAAACTTAAAAATATTAAAAAAACATTGAAGAAACAATATATTGAAAAAGTGAGAATACTTAACATAAAAATTTTTTTTTGAAAATATTTAAAATATAAAAATTGGAAAAGTTTAAAATATTAAAAAAATAAAATATTGAGAAAGTGAAAATAATCAAAATAAAAATATTGAAAATATTTAAAAAATATTGAAAAAATTAAATATATTTAAAAAATAAAATATTGAAAAGGTGAAAATATTCAAAATTAAAAGAGGGTGAAAATTTTTAAAAATAGAAATATTGAAAAATTATTAAAAATATTTAAAAAAAAGAAAAAAATAAAAATATCCTGCATATGAAACTCTTAATTTTCACGTAAGTACTATTACAATGGAAGATTTAAAGAAGTCAGTTACTGAATTGTCGGGTGCTGTAAACGACCTAATAAGTAATATCCGGAGCGTAGAGGTACGCCTGGGTACTATTGAGCAAATGAATGGGCAAAACACTCAAGCCCTGAATACGCTCAATAGTGGGGTCGCAGGCATGTCTCAGAGAGTAGAGGGAATCGAAGGTAGGATTGTCGCACTTGAGTTACCACATGGGGATACCATGGGAACACCCCCTCCGGTGCAGACAAGGGCTCCATCGTCGGAAGAGGAATTAACGGCAATCACCCGATTGCCAGACACTGTGAAGGAGCTCCAAGTTTTTGAAGGCGACCCTACCGAATATGTATCCTGGATCCAAAACGTCCAGGATATACTAGCGGATTACCAAATCATAGAGGGTAAACCATTACATCGTGCAATCCTAAAAAGCATTCGTAACAAGGTGCAAGGGGGTGCAAACGCGGCACTAGTCTCTTATAACGTATCTACCTATGATTGGCCAGGGATAAAGAGGTGTCTATCATTGCACTACGCCGATAAGCGTGATGTAAGGACTCTCGATCACCAGCTAGGGCAACTAACACAGAAGGGTCGTACCGTAGACGCATTTTACGCAGCGGTTAATCACCAATTTGCCCTGATCGTAAATAAATTACAAACAGAAACTTACTCAACCGAAACTGTGGAGGCCCTTATAGAAACCTATAGGAACAAAGCGCTGGATGTGTTCATCCGGGGAGTAGATGGTGGACTTTCTACTCTGTTGCTGGTCCAAAAACCTAGCACCTTACCGGAAGCATATAAAGCTTGCTTAACTCTTCAGAATATGACTGTCAGGTCACAATCTATCCATACGGTATCCGCACCAAATACGATTCCTGTTCCAATAAATAATATGCCGAAAGTATACACAACAGCGAGACCCACACTCTCGACAAATAAGTATATAAATTATCCACATCCCAGTAGGGAAACATTCGTACCTAGGGGGGAACAACATCTTGTTAGGGGCGGAAGCCATCAATTCCGCCAAAATATGCCACCACCGCGTCCGACTGCTCCAAAACCTCAGGAAAGAATGGAAGTTGATCCATCTATCCAATCAAGGCAAGTAAATTACATGAACAGACAACCTCAGCAGAACAATAACTTCAAGAGACGTGCGACTTCGGATAATCTGCCAAGAAAACAACAACGTTTATATCACATGCAGCTTCCCGAAGTCACAGGTGTAGACGAACAAGCCGAAATCCAATCAAACTTGTCTAGTGAAGTAACGGAACTGGAGGAAACGCACCTGTCTCCAAATTTTATGGCAGATGCCTCTCCGGCGTTATTTATATAAAATACATAACGAAGGAGGGTGAATGCCTACGGTTCCTCGTGGACACGGGGGCCAACAAAAATTTCATTTCTCCAAAATTTTTGGATCAAGCATCCAAACTTAAAAACACTCTCATTGTCCAATCTCCTGGTGGCAGCCTTTCAATAAATAGACAAATTTCAGGAAAATTCTTTAAAAAATGCAAAATTGATAGCAACATTACCTTTTATGTACTGCCAAAACTCTTCGACTTCGACGGCATCATAGGAGACGATACCCTTCGACAGATTGAAGCGGTGGTAGACAGACGTGATAATATCTTAATTTTGGGCAACAACACGCGCATACCCCTTTACACTTGGCCAATGGAAGTAGTCAGTCACACAGTTGGTGAAACAATTTCGGATCACACAAAGAAAGCCCTAGAGATAATCCTGAAGAAATATAAGCCTTTGTTTGGAGATGTCGTCGGAAACGAAATGACAAAGAGCAGCATTAGAGGGGAAATTAGAACGACTACGGATGAGCCAATTTACACCAAGAGCTATCCTTACCCATACAATATGCGTGATGAGGTGAACAAACAGATACAGGAGCTTCTAGACAACGGCATAATTAGGCCATCGAAGAGCCCTTATAACTCACCCATATGGGTCGTCCCCAAGAAGGCAAAAGCAAATGGGGAAAAACAGTATCGAGTGGTTATCGATTACAAGAGGCTGAATGCTGTCACCATATCAGACACTTATCCCATACCCGATATTTCTTCAACCTTAGCCAGCCTCGGAAACGCCGCTTTTTTACAACATTAGACCTTACTTCGGGATTCCACCAAATTGCCATGAAACAAAGTGACATTCCGAAAACAGCCTTTTCTACGATGAATGGTAAGTTCGAATTTTTGAGACTCCCATTCGGTCTTAAAAACGCACCAGCTATATTCCAGCGAATGATTGACGACGTCTTAAGAGAACACATAGGTAAAAGGTGCTACGTGTATATCGACGATATCATCGTTTTCGGGAAAGATGAAACCGACCATTTAAGGAACATTGAAATAATTTTCCAAACACTCATGGATGCAAATGTCAGAGTAAATCTAGAAAAAACGCATTTTATGAGGACCGAAGTGGAATTCCTAGGGTATATTGTAGGAACGGAGGGAATAAAACCTGATCCGAAAAAGGTTGACGCGATTAAAGGACTTATGCCGCCCACTAATCTCAAGGAATTGAAGAGCTTCTTGGGTATGACCTCATACTATCGCAGATTCATCAGAGATTATGCTAAGGTAGCAAAACCACTGACCAATCTCACTCGAGGGGAAAATGCGCAAATCAAAGCTAGTCAATCCAGGAAGGTGGCAATAACACTTGATGAGGAAGCCTTAAAAGCATTTGAAGAATTAAAAATGATGCTGACCACTGCTGAAATTTTATGTTTCCCTGACTTCGAAAAACCCTTCAATCTGACTACTGATGCCTCGAATTACGCCATTGGTGCCGTGCTATCGCAAGGGGAGATTGGGAAAGACAGGCCCATTGCCTTCATCTCTAGATCGTTGAACAAAACCGAGGAGAACTACGCTACGAACGAAAAAGAAATGTTAGCTATCGTTTGGGCACTTGACAACCTCCGAAACTATCTTTACGGCGCAAAAAAGATTAAAATTTATACAGACCATCAACCGCTTACCTATGCTTTGGGTAACCGGAATTTCAACGCGAAATTGAAAAGATGGAAGGCTCGCATTGAGGAATATAGCCACGAATTGATTTACAAGCCAGGTAAATCAAATCACGTGGCTGATGCATTATCACGTCTGAAAACCCAAATCAACCATCTAACTTCAGGAACAGATACTGCTAGCGAGGGTGCCGACTCAAGAACCGAAACCGCTTCGGAAGGAGTTCCGAGCGATTCAGCAACAGAATCGGCATTCGAGGGTCGCGACGAGAATCAGGCAATTGACAACGAACCAAGGGACAGTGATACTGTAGCAACAATGCATAGCGCAGAAGAAGATAGTTCAGAATTTATACCACACGTGGAAGCCCCCATTAACGTCTTTCGAAACCAACTGATCTTTAGCGGAAGTACATACGCCTATGAAGAACCGCATCCTGGATACACACGCCACTATATCCCCGTCAATAGTCTTTGCAGGGAAGAGCTGACAAAAATACTGAAAGAAAAACTCAGACCAAACATACTTAATGGAATTAAAATGCCAGAGGAAAAACTATCAATTCTTCAAGAAGTGTTTCGTGATCATTTTTCAAAATACAAAGTAAGAATTACACAGAGAACTGTTGAGGATCTAAGGAACATTGACAATATTCTTGAGATAATTGCCAAAGAACATAAAAGAGCTCACCGAAATATTGCTGAAAACAGGCAGCAAATTTTGGAAAAATATTATTTCCCCAGAATGAGCAGCCTGATCCGGAAATTCGTGGCAACGTGTGAAATTTGCAAGCTAAATAAATACGACAGGCATCCATCCGTGCCTTTGTTACAAGCCACCCCGATACCGTCATACCCCTGCGAAATCCTTCATATAGACATTTTTGAAATTCAGGGCGAAAAATTCATTTCATGTTTAGACAAATTTTCCAAATTTGCCAAACTCTTCCATATTAAAAATCGATCGACGTTGCATTTGCGTGAAAAAATTATAAAACTACTGCATTATTTCACGGCTCCAAAAGTTTTAGTTACAGATAATGAAAGTGCTTTTCTGAGTCCTATAATTCAAAATTTAATTAAAATTTTGGGAATCCAGCTGTACCGCACACCAACGCAACGCAGTGAGGTGAACGGTCAGGTAGAAAGGTTCCATTCAACAGTCTTGGAAATTTATCGTTGTCTAAAAGCTGAGTATAAAGACCTCAAGCTAAGAGAGCTGTTAAATATTGCAGTGGATCGATACAATGACACAGTACATACAACCACTAAGAGAAAACCGAATGACGTATTTTTTAATAGATCCGAAAGGATCAACTTTCAGAAGCTCTTAAACTTCAAGCAAAAAATCAATAACGACCTCTCCGCGGAATTGAAAAGAGTACAAAAACTTCAGCTAGAGCGGCATAATGCTAACCGCAAAAGCCCAAAAAAATTCAAAAAAGGGTAAACAGTCTATGTAGCTTACAGACAGAGGAAGGGTAAACAGAAACCTCTTTACGTAAAAGAAAGGATTTTAAAAGATAATAAGGTTACTGTGTCAACCGAAAGTGGTCGAAGAATTCATAAAAATCACATTAGAAACGAAATTCTGCCAAGCTCTTCTAGCTAAAAAAAAAAAACTAACAGAAATCGAGGTTGCTTAGCTTAACAAGAGCATGCCTGTAAGCGAGATAAATCGTACCTTAGTAGGTTGGGGAAGGCATGCCTGTCCTCGACTAAAACGGAATACTACGATCTCCCCATGGCAAGCTCGAGAAACATGCTAAGCAACGCTCACATATCAAATTCTTGAAAGTTAAATCCTTAGAATCCTTTCCATGTTAAAATTTTATGAATTCACATTATTTTACATAAAAATGTATGAAGAACAAAATCGAAAGATAAAGAAATTCTTATACAAACAATTGGAACTGCACCCGAAAGTGAACTAAAAGCCTCTGCAAGTAATGACAATGTCAATGCCCTGGCAGCTCAGCAATGGCATAAGGTTGAGAGGCATAGGTAGTGACATTGTACATTTAGTCATGCTTTGTTGGAAGTACGGTGACATACCTCAAAAAGAAAAAAATAAATAAAAGGAACCCATCGGGTCACAAATATACATTATTACAAATAAAAGGAACCCATTGGGTCACAAATACAAAATAAAAAAAAAACAAAACAAAACAAAAAGGAACCCAAAGGGTCAAAATAAAAAAAAAGGAAAAAGCCTACTAACCCTTACTAACAAATATCCCGCTCATATAGAAACTTTTCCGCCTTCCCGAAATCCTCTCACTCCAATTAACTAACTACTAACACATTAAAATAGAAACATTTGATAATTTCTCTTACAATATAAATTGTGAAAGGCTAATTTTTCTTTATTACATTTCAATATTAAAATACACTATTGAATAATTAGATTTGAAACATCGAATACCAAACAATTACTAAATGTAATTTCTGATTCATTTTCAAAAATTTACACCAATTTATATTCTTAAATTTGTAGCCTTACGAATATATTGGAGTTCCAACAGTAAAATTTAATATTGTTATTGAGGGATTAGAATTAGAAGGATTAGAATACATTATTATTCGAATAATTTGCTATAATTTTCTATGAAATAAGATTTATTTACGTAACGTAACATTTTCCTATTTTGAACACTTTTATGTTTTAATTGATACGATAGACTTAAGCCATTAGACTATAATTATTTCTTAGGTTATGCCTCTGTGCAACCGCACAAGCATATGTCGTATTTAATCTGGACTCTCCTCTTCTAACTATTCGTGATGACTATGGCTGGATGATCAATGGACACTTCAAATTAATTCATAACATCGACTTAAAACGTTATGAGAATATATTAAATCGATTAAAGGACGAAAACGATAAGATGAATGAGACAACCGGCATCAAGGATGTTATCAACTTTCACCTGGAAAGAATTCAAATTCAACTTGATGAACTAAAGGGACCTAAAGTCGAGAGATTTAAACGCTCAATTAACTGGATCGGTTCCGCGTGGAAATGGATAGCTGGCTCGCCTGATGCATCAGATTGGGATGAGATTCTGCGAAGTCAAGACACAATTATTTCTAATAACAACCAGCAATACAAAATCAACTCCGAAATTTCCATGAAAACTCAAGAGATCTTGCGAACAAGAGTTACAACACAAGGTTATGATTCTGAAGGATGAAGTGGGCGAATTAGTCTTAGCTTGCCAAATGGCCAAGGCTTATAGTAATTTTATTGAAGCTATTGAATATAGCGAACCTTCTATTTACACCAATGCACTATAGGTAATTTGCCCAGTTTTTGAGGCAAAAAGTCGATTTTGCAACTTTTAATAATAATAATTTTTTAGTTGGCATTAAAAAAAGAACATGTCAAAATTTATTAATATGAATGATATTTTTCAAAATAGCGTCATTATCGCGGTTTAAATTGCAGTCAAAGTGAGAATTTCGAAGAAGAACTAAAAAATATATATATTGTAAGACATATTTCAATGTATTTAAAACCGCGGAAAAATAAACCAAATGTAAATATATGTAAAATGGAATAGATTGGTAATTGCGAGAGGAATTTATTTAATATATAATATAGCTTAAACATTTTGGGTAGCGACCAAAAAACACAAAAAGTCAGAAAAAAATATTTTATTTTTTTTAAACTCACTTCATATAGACTTATACTAAATTGGCCGTGTTTGGCCGTGATTCTGCTATTGGGAATATCTTCAGCAAAGGGTTCTGAATCAACTACATAATTACCAAGGTGCGATTTTTTGCGTTTTTTGAGTTATATCACTTTTTTGAAGGTGCCCTCCTTGCAGAAAAATATATATCAAGCTTTTTGTAGAAAATTAACTTATGTTGAAACTGAGGTATGGGGTATTGTAACTCGCGATCAGTTTTACTATACCATAACTTTTGACCGCATTTCGGTAAAATAAACTGTTTTAGCCCGATTCACCGAGGGGTTTCTTAAAATAATAATTTGAGCGGAAGCTTTGGTCGTACTAATGTTAAAAAATCGGAAAAAATCGTTGAATTAAACGAGTTTCATTATGTTATTTTCCAATTAGTGGTTTTACAACACCATGTAGAGCTTAATGATCAACGGAGAAGTTAAAGAGTACACTTCAGAGTTGAAGTTTCTAATGTATGATTTTTTAATATAACCACTGTATCTACCTCAAACGGATGCTGACATTTTGAAACCTGAAAAATGGGGTTTTTTGAATTTTTGCTCTAATCGGGACGCGCAGCTGGATTTCCTTAAAAGCTTATTACTTGATTGTAGTACTCGCGATTTGGCATTTTTTAATGTATAACATGAGGGTGTAGCCCTCACGAGATCACAGTAATCTGCGCCCAAACACGAATTTTTTGTGCGTAAATTTTTCTCAAAAACCTATTTTTTTGGTTTAAAATTTACAAACGTCATTCGATTGCCGTGGAAACCCGCGTAAATTTAGTTTTTTTACGTTCTGAATCTAACAAGGCACGACGCATAAAAATCCATCCACTAGATCGGCGGATATGATACCCCTCAAATTTCGAAAATTTGCAAAAAATTATTTTGAAAATATCGCATATTAAAACGCGTTTTGGATGTGTCAGTTCTACTTAAATAAATAGATCGATACGCGTGTTTAAACTGTGCGAAAACAGATATTTAAAAACTCTCGTAAATCCAGAGATATAATAGATTTTTTCTAAAAATTTAGTGCGATGCTACATCCACGGTTCTTGATGGATCGCATTGAAACGGCATAGAATGATGTATTTTTTAATGATGATTATTGAAATCGGATGCGCATAAAATGTAAATGAACTTCGCGGAAATTATGACCATTTTACAGTATTTTGCACCCTAATATGCAGCAGATGCTACATCGTGGCCGCCAAATAGAATTCGACAAACTGTACATCAAATAAGAGGGATTGATTCGCTGTGTTGGAAAATCGGATGCGCATCATGTCATTTTCATAATTACGCGGTTTATATGTGTCTCAAATGTTATAATATTCAATATAACATTATTTTAACGTTATGCCACCATTGGAATTCCTTGTGATTTAATGTATGGTTCTAATAATATTATCCAATAGGAAAACTATAAGCGAAAAATTTGTTACAACGGAATATCATCATTATTGCGTGAAATTTTGACGAAAATGCCGAAGAACTCAAACATTTTTTCTCCAACTTTTCCTATAAAACCATAAAAAAATAAAATTAGAATAACATGATTTTTATTTTTTTCGTCATATTTTCTTTGTATTTTTCCAAATAACACGAATACTATAGCTCAAAACTTCACGACTTAGGTTTCATTTTATTCCTCACAATGTGTGGATGTTGCTATAATTTTTTTATATATTTTTTTGTAAGTATAAGCGCTATTGTTTCAAAAATATGTTTGTAAATACGTGAAATTATTTAACAAATTTGATTTTTCGCGAATCCATTGAGACTTTGCGATTATTTTTTGCATCATCGCAAAGGTTACGAATTCAGTTAACGATAATAGGATATAACAGCTAACTATATTAAGCCGCAATTTTTGTAGAATTTTTTTCTAATTATCATAATTAAAATGGTCATATCTTTTGCGCGCAACGATCAAAGTTAGTAACGAAAACAGATTTGGAATGCAGATTTTTTTCTTAATCTATGTACCAAAAATCATTGATGTAGTATCAAATTTTTTTTTTGATTTTTTGAAATGTAAAAGACAATTTTAGACATTTTTCCTGATATTTTTTTTAATTTTTTGTTTGGTGAAGGAAATATTAAATACGAAAAAGCATCCGATTTGACCTAAAAAGACATTTTCTTTAAAGAAATATTCACCATGTGTTCTAAAAATGTACATACGTGTTCTGGTCAACATTTTTGTTAATTATAGCTGTAATAAGTTCTAACTAGGGATCATGATTGCGTGATTTATTTGGTCCTTTAAAAATATAATATTTATACAGATCTTTTCACGAATAAATATTTTAAACATATCAATGTTTATAAAAATCTTTTGGCGGATCAGTACTTTAGTTCAGTGTAACCGCGTTTATTGGGTTGGAACGGATAAAATAGGTAAAATGAGAATAGGGGGTAGGAAAAAGAAAAGTTGTTCGTTATATCCAGCATTCGTTATAGACGTATTCGTCTGTAAAATGTTTATTAAATCCTACTTTTAAATGTCATATATTTAAATATTTGAAACAGTGCTTAAATTCTTCGCTATCCGCTTCTGCTTTAAAGCGGGCCTGAAAATCGTAACAAATTGTAAAAAATTCTATTCGCGGGGTAACAGCTTTTGTTTGTTATAGTCGTGGTCGTTTTAAGAAGTTGAATGTGTGTACAAATATTAAGAAAAATTCTTTGGAAACATAAAACTTTGTTCGCTATAAACGCAGTTTCTTATAACCGATGTTCGCTATATCCGAATTTTACGTTGTAATTCTTTGTTTTATCTTACTTTTGCATATAAAGCAATAAAAATGTATAAAAAGCCCACATATCCACCGCTATTAATTTTTGCCTCAAAAACAGGCCAAATTACCTATAGTGCACTGTCCATTTTTTAACGAAATAAACTTTTCCTTGTGTTTATGACCAAGCATTTGCAAGGATAAGTTGGTAAGAAATGTATTTGTGGTACGAATGAAGATGAAGCAGATATTTCAATGTGGAATAATTTAAGAATACAAGTGTACTCAAATCGGCATATAAATGTAGTCTTTGCCGCCATTAATGAACGTTAAACAAAAGTCGAAAATACAGTGCGGATAGTAGGATGGTTTCTAAGGTTTTCGAACCAGGGAAAGAATAAAAATGTGACTGACAAAAACAAAACATGTACTCGAAATATTCCTATAACTACATTTCATATGAAGACAATAGCATAAAATCATAGCGATATTAAAATAAGTGTGGAAGCAAATGCTCGGTTTTCCAATATCGTCCTAAGGAAGCTTGATTAATGTATCAACGACATTGCCTATATACGTCAATAAGTGCCAAATCTCCTTATGTTTCTAGAGATCAATGTTTATTTCACGGTTTGCAGAACCATATTGCAGATACACCCTACTGCCACTTAAGTGGTGCGATACAGAACATTCGTCTCACATTGCGAACTATGAATAGATTCTCAAAAAAATATGGAATTCATGATGGCACCGCGTGTTTTAATGTTGGTTTGTTTCATAGACTCAATTACACTACACCCCGCTTATTTACCTCTCTGCTTAACTGCCTTTCCCGTTTAATTGCCTCAGAATCTGAATCCCCAAAGTTTTTCATATAAATGAGTTCAAACTGTCCCGCTTAACTACTTTTCTATAAGTACCCAATTCGGATATTTGCCCGTCAAATATTTCCCCAAAAAGAACAGGTAATAATGTTTTTCTCGGTTTATTACCCGCACTTGTGTATTTATGAGAAAATCAATTTCGACGACTACGTGAATTGTGATGAAGATGTCCAGTGTTATGTTATGGTGTTATGCTCACTGATGACTAAATTTCTTATTGATTAAATAATATAACTTATATATTTTTAGACTTTTTACTATAGACCGTTTTATATTTTTTTGGCGATTATGTTCTAATTGTTGTCATTTTTTGTAAGGATGAGATGAGATTTTTGTAACTACCCACATGAGGTAGTTATGCGGGATTTTCGTAACTGCCTTTCCCGCATAACTGCCTCATTTTTTGGGAATTTTATGAAAGGTAGTTAACCGGGGTGCAGTGTAGTATATTTGATATACCGTTTTAAAAACGATGCCACTGGAGTAGTGATCGATATTCTGTAATAATATTGTTGCGAAAGTAACTGGTGGATTTAAGTTAATTTAAAAATAATTTAAAAATCGGATAAGGAGGGTTGGCGTTTTTTATTTGGGATGACGACTTCTATTTTGTTTTTCAAAATAGTCAGGCTTAATACCATAGTCGTTGTTTTAATATTTTATTAAAACAACATTATCTTGTTTCTTCTTGAAAAACAAGAAACAAGGGAACTGATGAAGATCTCTGGCAAGATCTGAAACTATATTCTTCCCTGCCTTACCCCATGGTAAACATCGCTAATTTTTTCCCACTAATAAATTAAAGTTGTTTTAATAAAATATTAAAAAACGACTATGGGATTAAGCCTGACTATTTTGAAAAACAAAATAAAAATCGGATTTGTAACGTAAATTCTATTAAGAATTTACTTTATTTGTCACAAATTAACAACAACAACTGCTGTATTGAATTTAACTCACTGTTTTCCATGCTTATATTGCTATTGTTTATGCTGTACTTTCTCCCTCATATTTATTTTGATTATTCAGTTATGCTTCTACATTGTGACGTCATTCATTGCAACCTCTTCTACCCCCTCTTATATACATCCCAGCAAAATTTGAAGGAAGGAGTTCAATGCGATGCCGTGTTTTCATGGCATCTTTTGTATTGGTTCAAACGATGTCGTAGAAGATCCGATCTTTTCATTAGCATTTGAACCAATGCAAAGGAAGTCGTGAAAGATCCGAACTTTTCATCAGCATTTGAACCCATTCCATCGATCCAATAGATATGAATTTTGTGTTTTTATTTATACACATTTTCACATCTAAATACATATATAAGATTAATTAGTTACAATAGGTTTAATGTTGTCGGAGACTCGAAATCACAACCAACGTTGTTGTTAAACTCTCGATGTCATTATAATGTCATTGCAAAGGGTTGGTGAAAATGACATGCCAAAGCATTGATGGAAATGACATGCCAAAGCATTGGTGAGAATGACATGTCAAAGCATTGGTGTAAATGACATGCTTTGGATCCGAAAATGAATAGCATCTTTTGGGGTCCACGCTCATATAAAATTCATCGATGAAGATGCTAAAAAGATGACATGCCAGATCACTTTCACCCATGATTGAATGTCATCTTTGGCATCGAACATTTTGCTGGGATATAACCTTTGCCTATCTGATCCGTTACCATTCATTCGTCTGTTTGTATGTGTATTTGCGAATCGACTAGCACGTCGCGTGATCATTGTGGAACATTATACATTGGGAGTGCTAGAACTATCTATACATCAGCGACTATCAATGGTCGAGTTGTGTTGTAATTCAGACCGCGAATTAAAGCCGTCAGTGCAATCTAAGTAAAGAGTAACCTGAATAGAGTAAAGCTGCGTGCTTACAAGAGGTAATTGAAAAGTTTCGAGCCTAGGCAACACTGCGTGCTCCCAGACGCCATTTGACATTTCCATTGGAAAGATTGATATGTTTTAGCATAAACGTACTAAGTACAGTTTGTTTACGACGTTGTTTACAGTGACCTCAAAAATCGATTTGCCAAAAAAATTGAATTTACTTGTAAACATTTTCGTCTAATCATATTTCACAACTTTCGACGTGTATTAATTATCGCGACAATAGTGTATCGATCAAATTAAATTTTTGTAAGGCGATGAAGAATCATACAATAGCACTGTGAAAAAAAATCGACAAAATATGATAGCGGTGCTTCAACAGACGCTTATATGATGGTCCAGGTGTTGAACCATGGTACTATGCGTATAAGCCCACAAAATACCAGCAATTGCCATAAGATGCTGTGAAAGCGTTCCAAAACCATGTTTTGGAGGTATTTCAATCGGAGTGGAAAAAGTGTTTCAACAATTGGTGTGAGCGCATGAAAAAGTGTATAAATGATGATGGAGACTACTTAAGAAAACAATAAAACTATTTTTCATGGTAAATATTCGCGTTTTTTATTTATTTGGAAAATTTGCATTTTAGGGCTAAAATCATTTTAATATAAATTATACCCTTAGCATTTATGCTAACGAGGGTATATGGTAAATTTCAAATTTTCTTTTCAATACCATTAAAAAAAAAATAATTTTTTTTTTAGCGAGCACATCCGCTATTTTTCGTTCTTAGGTTAAGAAAAAAATTGTGGTTTCAAATATGTTCGCATTCACAAAATTCACAAAAAGTTATAGGGGGTTTTGTTCCCTTATAAAGAAAAAATATTTAAAAATTCCCTTTGGGTTTTAATAAGAAAATATATGTATAAATCGTTAACAGCATTTTATATCTATCCGCTGATGTTAAAATATTTCTAAATTTGTTTTTATTTTCGCGGAAAATCAACAAATAATGAAAAAATCTTAGAGTAAATTTAATTTATTCTAACTCAGAGTCCATATAAATCTCAAAATAATAAATTTAAAATCTCTACAGCATCTAGACAACGCATAGAAACATGTGAGAACAAAATTATAAAGATTGGGTTCATAACATGCATATTACAGCAACAACAAAAGACAAAAACTTATTGTTGAAATTTATTTCAAAAATATATATTTTGGTTTAATACGAAAAATTGGAGAAACATTTTTAGGAGTTATTCTACTATTTCGCTAAATTTCCATACAAAACCTGAAGTATTTTGCTAAAACTTCTTCGAGGAAAATAGTTTGTCATCGTGAAAGTATATTTGCTTAGAATGATAAGCAATAGAGTTAAGAAGTACAGAGTAATATTGAAATCACAACCAAAGAAAAAACACAAAAGTTATAAAGCGTGTAATTCGCGAATCCGTTTAAATCAGTTGAGGTGTATGTGCTTTTCGGATACAGGGTCCATGTCTATCAATATGCATGGATTTTCCCATGTTTCATTCAGCGGCCAAAGTTGCATCTTACTATTCAAAAAACCTTCAAGTGGGCAAAAATTACGCGATTTGCATATAATTATAAGGTGCATCCGATTACAGTGGCCGCCTATTAAAAATACGTCAATATAAATTATTTTAGACAGATTCGTCAAGAACTGCGGATGTCCACCACATTCTATTTTGGGGTAAATAGGGATATTACTCCCGAATCTTTGTAATTTGTGACACACCTTTTTGGCAAATATTTGCGGCTCAATTCGCGGAATTGTCAAAATATATTTTTGCAGATTTTCCTACTTTCAAGGTATCTATATCCGGCGTTTTAGTGTATGGATTCGAACGCGGAAGGGCTTATTAGATCCGGCAGGGGTACCTGTACGACAGTTGTAAATTTTAAAGCCAAAAAATAGGTTTTTTCAGAAAATTTACGCACCATATTTTCGCCTTTGGACTCCTATTACTAGGAAGCTGTACGGAGCACACTCATAAGATATACATCGATCGACGTGGAATCGCGAGTTCTACAATCCTATAACTAGTCTGGATTATTACCTAGTTGCACCCTATAATTATAAGAAAAATTCGAAAAAACTGAAATCAAAACTTCAAAATGTCAGCATCGATTTTAGGGGGATGCAGTGTATACATATATCGAAAAGTCATACACTAGAACCATGTTGCCCAAGGGGTGTTCTTTAGTTCTTTCTTTGAGCACAGGTTTGAATTTTGCGTGTTTGGCCCAGGGTTTCGGAGTCGAGGTATTTTTGGCTCGACTCCGACTCCAGACGAGTTTTTTTCACGACTCCGGCTCCGACTCCGAGAGTGAATTCCTATACCACTAAAAATTAATAAAATATGCAAAATTTTTTAACTTTTTCCTATATTTTGGCCTATATAGGCTAACGTGTTCGTCTTACCTTACATATCCATTAGAAAGGGCAAAAAATAGCATTGTTGGAAAGTTTTTTTCGGTTTTCCTTTTTTGCATATATTTTTTGGCAGTATATTCTGGACGGAATTGTTCCGCGTGAGAAAATCTTTAAGCTTTCAAAATTTGTGAAAATAAAGGGGCAATACAAATCTCAAGGACTACATGCAATAAAAATTATTACGTAAGCCAACATTTTAGTGTGCTTAGCCTTAAAAGGAGACCCCCAGTTGTAAAGCTCAGTAAAAGCGATTATTCATGATTTTTTCCGAGAAAACTACATAACTTTTTAGCAGATTTTTTTCTTCATATGAAATAGAAAAATATTACGAAGTTTTGAGGCCGTCTACAAAACCCTGTTTTTATTAAAGCATTTTGCGATACCAACTCTAGCTCGAAAACTAATAAACCATACAAAATAAAATAAATGTTTCCCATCCAACGCTCATACTAAGGCAACATTGTTCCGATCGACCTAAAAATTGACCGCATATTCTATGATATTTATACTTTCTACTTCTTTCTGAGATTTACAAGTAGGGATCACCCCTTAAACTAAAATTCAGCGCCCACATTTTGAACTTTGGTGTGGAGTGGATAATTTTATTGAAATATTTGAGATATATTGTGTACACCACCCAGCACGTAGGCAGATGGATGTTTTCTGGAAATTAGCACAGGATGAGATTTCGTGCATGAAAATATTCTACAAAAATGTTGCTAGGAAAAATGTACGTAGGGTCGGTCCACTAGCACAAGAAATCGATATTGTCATGTTTTCGGACAGATCCGGTTATTTGAATGTCTATATCTAAGGCCCTCATTGAGTATATAATAAATCCTAGAAGAAAGATTTGCCGTTTGTCCGATTTCTGAGTTATGGCGGGATGAGTCTGTGGTTGATCAACAACGAATTTATGATGCCCTAATTCAGTAACATCCAATTTTCATATATAGCTAATAGATTATGCGATATTTACCAAAATACATAAACATACAGTTTTTGCGAGGAAGTAACGGGTAAAACGGATAAAGGACAATGAAATCGTGACAATATCGATTTCTTAGATATGGGAAAACTACAAATAATTTTCAGTGGAACATTTTTGTAGAAAATTTCATTTTGTTTTACTTTTTGAGTTTGAGAACAAAAATGACATGGAAGGAACTGAGCTAGATAGTATATTCGACAGAAAGGTTCCTCATTCCATTTAACTGAAAACATTTCATCTAAAAATGATGAAACAATATCTCCAAACAGCGATGTAAAGCTATTTTCTCAATGATTGATGGGGGTCAATAAAAAAATTTATTATGTCATAATTCAGAAATTTCAGCTATGGGATCCGTTGGGGTTCTCAATTGGGGCTTTCATTCCGAAAATAAAAGTTTTCAACCAAAGATGACTTCCATTTTGTGTCACAGGGTATTCAGTAAGATTTCCCATAGGAACCACAATGTCTTTAATAGATGACAAGAATGACTTCTCATAAAACAACAAGATGAGAATACCAATAGACCTTTGTGAGAAGACCAGTAAGACTTCTGACGAAAGAGGTTAAATGTCCAATCTTAATTCGATTGTCATAGAACTTTACTTTTGTTTGCAAAAATGTGAAGAATCAATTTGATCAACAATATAGGGATGAATGGAATACACTTCAGAGGATAGTAAATATCCTGTGAATTGTCCTTTAATACCTTAGACAGACGGCAGAGTTAATTTGCATTAAAAATGTCCTAATTTGAATTAATTTTTCACCCTGACAGACGATAGTATCTGCATTTATGAAACAGCTGTTTGTGTTGTTTGTTTGTACCCAGCAGACCATTTCATAAAGCTTTACAAAAGTTCGCCAAAATATGCGAAACAAATACACTTTCTACCTTTGATCTTTTCACCACGATGAAGCAAAAATAAAATTAATTTATTCGCGATATTTTTGAGTCTTTTTAATATTATAAAAATATTGCAAAATTTTAAAAAACATTTGAGGAAGATATAATTTTCGATAGAATTGGTATGGTGGGTAATGAAATTTTTTGTGAAAATAAAAATTTGAAAAACAATGAATTAAGGCAGTTAATGCAAATTAACGCTGCCGTCTGTCTAGGGTATAACTTAGTATAATATACAGTTTGCATATATGTTTTCTTATACCTTTCTTTTAAAATAAATAATGATTTTTAAAAAAATATTCTTGTTCCAAATTTAATGTTATATTTCTATAATGTGGAAAGAATTTTGCCCGGAGTCGGAGTCGAGTTATTTTTTTCGACTCAGACTCCGACTCCCACTCCAGCAAAATTGCTCGACTCCGACTCGTAGACTCCGACATCGACTCCGAAACCCTGGTTTGGCCAGAAATCAAGAAAGAACATAAAAAACTTGTTTGCTTCAACACATTTTTCCCATTTTTTATATTACCACCAACGCAGCTTCCATGAAAATTATTTGTTATGGTCCACATTATGAGATCGTGGCTAAAACACTTCAATTAATATAAATATATTCATATTTTATAAAATATACTAACAGTTCGCGACTTATTAAATGGTGAACCTCAATTTCAACGATTGTCAAACTTTTTTGAATATTACCATATACATTTCCATACGGGCAAAATGTGCCTCATCGACAACAGTTTTTTTCTTGCGCTAGTCCATACTTCCTGAGATATTGGCCTAAAAGCTCTCAGAAACCCTGACGGCACCAACCAAAATGGCAAATCCGCAAGACAATTCTCGCATAGAGTTTCTGATTGGTGCAGACTTTGCACATCATATTATATAGATCCTTAATTAAGTTATCGTTAGTCCTCGTACTACTGTTAAGCTGTGTGCTTAGTAGAGAAATAAAGTCTTGCGTGGATAAGTGAATAACGTCAATATAGCATTGCAGAATCGTAATCTAAACTAACCCTCGTTTTATTTGGTACATATCGTATCGGGGAATAAAACAGCGTCTACATGCGATTAAGTTAAACCTCCAATCTGTTGAATTGAGAAACCTCAAAAGGTCTCCCAGATGTCCCATTCAAATACTCTCATTGGTGTTATGACTGATGCCTTAGTTCGTCTGCTTATGACCTGCGATCAAATTAAGAACCGATCTGGTCAGACGCCCCAACGTTTTACATTCTTAAACTTTTTTACATTCTTAAACTATCTTTGGTATAACAGTATTTGATTTTAAAGCCGCTTGACTGTTGAAAAATGCTATTGAGTTTGGTAAGTTATATCAGTTATTAGAAGCTTCATTTATGGTCATTATCTCTGCCATAAAAAACATTAAAGTCCTCAGGTGTCTTTGTGGATGTAGCTATGTTTGCTTCTTCCGAGAAGACAGCGGAGCCGACTCCATAATTCATCTTTGAGGCTTGATGTCGCGATTCGGCAGTTTTGATTATTTATTCCTTTCTTTCGATAATAAACTTTGCGTATTGCTGTAGGGCTTTCCGAGCGTCAGACGAACTTTTCTTTTTTTGGTAGTTTTTTTTAGTACTTTCCTGATGAAGTGTCTCATAATTGTTTCCATTTCTGACTGCACTTAGTTGGCTAGCTACCAACTCCTGCCTCGATGTTGAGAGATCATCCTCAGAAGAATTGCTAATCTGCAATAGAGGGGTTTTGTATTTTGTATCATATGCGATAAAAAAAAACTTTACGCACAAAATGATTTTAACATTTTGATTTATCGGCATTTTGGGCAATATTTCGAAGTCACTGTAAACAAATATATAATTGAACACAATTTCGGGAAAACCCCGTTTAAAGTTTCCGATTAAAATGTGACTTCGCAACATAAAAATTATTACACATTAAATAAACTAACTACTTAAATAAACTAACTACTAACTACTTGATTTGGTGCTTCATAAATTCAAAAAACGTTTTTATTATTTACGCCAAACTTCTAGAAATAAGCTAATAAGAAATAAGATATTCAACATGAAAATTTGAAATAAGATAAAGTAGAAAGCGTACAAAAATCACAAAACGCATTTTTTTTGAGTTATGCCACTCTTTGAGTTAATAAGAGATATGTTCCACAAACATCCCCAATGGTTGAGATGTGTGCACCCCGATTCATATTAGGTCAAAGATATGGAAACCACTTCCTATAGGCAAGTCCAAACATCGTGTCTTAGACACCACATTCAGAGAGGCTAAAATACTGAGGAAATTTTGTCTACATTACGATGAGGGTTATTTTTGCCCACGTTGAAAATGTGATGTAGTGTGTGCAAGGTAGGGATAGATAAGTCGACTTTCGATTAATCGATTAGTCGACTTTTTGCAGTTAAAAGTCTAAAAATCGTGGTCGACTTTGGTTGGAGGGAAAATCGCATAATCGATTATCTTGTGATCGATTTTCGAGTTTGGCCATTGATTGCTGACTTGGCGGTTTTACAGTTTGGGCGGTTTTACATTTTCAAAAGAAAACTCGAAAATCGACGAATAATCGATCATAACCGATTTTCTGCGGTTATGAAAAAGTCGAAAGTCGAGTTTTGTGACAAGTGAAATAATCGCCAGACCGAAAAATCGCATTTTTAGTTTTAGACCAAAATCGAAAAGTCGAAAAATCGATTATTGCTTTCTATTACCTATCCCTAGTGCAAGGCTTTATCTCAGCCTATTCTGAGACTAAGAGATAAGAGGGTTCGATTGATCAAGGTATCTATAGGGCATAGACTCTCGCAATTATTGAAAAGATGTAAGACATGTTTTTTCTGAATAACATTTTGAATTTCAAAAAGTAATTTCTTTATATCTCAAAACTTTTGTACTTTTCATTAAATTCTCGTATACTATATGATGGATCTATGGAAAAATATCAACATATATGGTGGTCGACGCCATATTGTTCAAAATAACAACAATATGAAAGTGTTTCTACCTTTTTCGCACTAAACATTTCTATAATCATTGAAACTATTTTGGACTTTTGTTGTTTTTGATATTTCATGTTATCGAAAACTAACAAATTACTGTACATTCCCAATTGTTATTGTTATGCGTTTCTGTGCAAATTTAAATTCTACGGCATGAATCTGTGACTACAGAGCTTTTGTGGCTTTCCATAAACCATTGAAGCATTAAAAAGGGTGCCGACAGCATAATGGCTCGAAAATATGAGTACAAAAGATTCTTTTGTTAGTTGCAGTTGATGCTGTTGGCTCGTATGTTGTTCTACCAAATAGGTCTTCATTGTTTTCCGGCTGTTATGTGATGGCGAAACGATGTTGACCGTCTTTGTTATTGGTCGTAGTTTGTAACAAACGAATTTCTTTTCTTATCCCATCCAACGCCATCGTCATCATTATCCAACAATCATTTTTTCAGCTTGTTGTATTTGTGGCTCGTCGTGAATGTTATCACTCTTTTGGCTGTTGTTGTAGTTCACGCGGCTAAATGCCTCTACTATTTTATGTATGGCTTCGGAAAGTTGAAGTATATTTTTTGTTTCCAATTTTAAAGTGTTCGGCGAAACCAACACAATTTCTTAAACATTGTACATCCTGACAAAGATTTTATTTAGATACTTGCAATATGTCTTGATTTTATTCTCAGTGTACAAGTTCTGATACAGGCGTATGGACTTGTAGGGGTTCTAAATCTACAGAGTAGTTTTAGAACCGAAAATAATTGTTGTCCAAAGACGAACAACAACAACAACACTTCAGTAAATATAAACAACACAACAAGTACTCAGTACTCAAGTACTTACCTGTTGCTATTAGGAAACTGGTGGTCTTTAACGTTGGTTTTATTTTATGTTTAATAATCTTGCGGCAAAAATGCTGCATCTGCTTCAAGGTTTACAGATGATTTGATATGATTTGACATTTAGTGAAGGTAGTTTCTATATGACATTTGATTTGCCGCCAATAAATGATCATTGTCGAGGTTGTCAATATCGATTAATTTAATTCTAATTGATGATAACCTCTGAAACTCGACCCTCAGCATAGTGAGCTAGGGAATATTGGAGTATCTGGTCGAGACAGAAGATTGTGGTTAAAATATATAAAACAATACTGAAACATGTATGGGTGAACAAATCGAGATATTTGGGAATCGGAATGAAGTCCAACTATTAGCCAGGGACTATTGACATCACCTTCTGTAAAAATGTGATCTAATGTGTTGAGGATTTAAAAAGTTTACTAAGTGCTCTGTATTAAAAAGATACCTCAAGACTTATGTGAGAAGAAGGCGTTGATAAGAAGGACCATCCCCATGCCCAATAAAACATGGAAAATTCATCATTGTCAAGATCTTCATTTGTATCCTTAAAAAGATGTGGTAAAGAATGGGCATTGTATGCAAACCCGGCAGGCACACTGAACGCTCGTTTTTGATGGAATTCAGCATGTAAATTTTTTGAGTTATCGACAAAAATCGGTAAAATTACAATGTAAAATTATGAATGAGAAGATTTAATTCAAATTGCAGGTACTCTTGATATCGGTAGGACTTAATGCTACTACATTTTGATCGCAATCCTACCGAAAATTTTCGTTACTTACTAAAATTATAAGCATTTTAATTTTACCGATGAATTACAGAATTCCACTACAGACAACATAAAATTTACAAATATCCTCTCAGCGAAATATTGGCTACATTTTCTGGGTATTCAGCCATGTAAAACTTCTCTTCAAGTGATGTCTTAAGAAAAGCCGTTTCATCTCGTCAATAGATCGCATATCATTGTGGTGATATGAATCGGGATGCACTTATATAATTTAAATTTAAAAAATGAAAATAATTTTGACACTTCTCGTCCCGTTTTGCGACGGTACAGTTTTTTTCGGGGACAAGTCCAAACTTCTTGAGATAATGTCCCAAAAGCTCTAAATCACCCTGCCGGCATCAACTCAAATGACTGATGAGTACGAAAACTTACCAATTGAGTATTTGATTTGGCCGAAACTTTGCACATCGTATAATTGCTTCCAAATGTAAACCATTGGAAACCTCTTCGAATACCTCCTTCACAAAACTTCAACGGTTTTGCTTAAATGCAGTTTAAGGACTGTTTATGTATCGTTTGCAAATTTTTACCGAAAATGCTTCTTATAATTAATTAATTTAATTTTTTTTAATGCATAATAATAATTGTGTTGTCCTAGCAGATAGAAACATTATTCGCAAAAAATATCAGGTTTTATTTAGCTCTCATTAACTGCTATTGCCCTCTTTTTGATCTGTTTTAGATCCTGCAAGAATCTACAAATTTTTACTACGATAACAATGTTTTCTTTTGATAACGAAACAAGTAAAACAGCGTTAAGTTCGGCCGGGCCGAACTTTTCATAACCTCCACCATAAAATATTCTGAACTAAAATGGAACAATTAGTTTTCATTCCTGTCCCCAACTTTAAGTGTGTACGTTAAAATGTCAGATAATGTACATAAAATGCTTCATTCGGGAGGCCATTTTTTATGGTGCCTATATCTAACTATGTATGTTGACAATTTTTGGTGGGCGAGAAATTGGGAGGTGCCGTTATAATAAAACATGGACCTATGTTGGCAGTTTTTGATGGGAGCCTTTAATGTCAAATAACTCCTAATTCGGTTATAAATTGTAGCTAGAATCCTCAAAATACCGAAAATCGGTACATAACGTGGGAACTTCAAATGTCATTAACAGCTAGTTTGGAGGTATGTGGGCTATACGAAAATATGAACTTAAATGAACAATTTTTGTTGCAGAACTTTTGTTGGCCTTTAAATTTCAAATTACAGAAAGTTCGTCCAAAAAATAAAGTAAGGTAAGGTAAGGCTATACCAAAACATGGACCTACGTGGTTAAACATTTTAAGTAAAATCCTCCAAGTACCGAAAATCGGGAAGTATCGTTATATTGGGGCTATGTTGAAAATTGTTGATGCAGATGTGTGGTGACCACTACAACCTTCAAATGTCAAATTACAGTTAGTTCGTTTAAAAATTGTAGCTAAAATTGCAAATTACTGAAAATTGGGAGGCGCCGTTATATGGGAGCTATATCCGAACATGGACCTATGTTGACAATTTTTTTTATGTCAAATTACTGCTATTTCGGTTTAATATTGTAGCTAAAATCATCAAATTACTGAAAATCGGGAGGTACTTTTATATGGGAGCTTCATTAATACATCGACCTTTCTTGACAATTTTTGGTGGAGAGGTGTGGTGACCACTAAGAATTTCAAATGTCAAATGTTCAAATTACAGATAATTCGGTTAAAATTTGTAGGTAAAATTCTCAAAATACCGAAAATCAGGAGGCACCTTTATATGGGGCTATACCAAAACATGTACCAATGTTCATAAATTTTTCGAATATAAGTGTTTTGGTCACTAAGAACCCTAAATATCAAATTATAGCTTAATCGGCCTGAAAATGTAGCTAAAAACGTCAAAATACCGTAAATCGGGGGGCACCGTTATATGGGGGCTATACCAAAACGTGGACCTATGTCCAATAGTTATATAAGTTTATTGACATTTAAGAACCCTAAATGTCAATTTATAGCTAAATCGGTGAAAATGTAACTAAAAACGTCAAAATGCCATAAATCGGAGGTACCGTTATATGGGGGCTTTACCAAAACGTGGACCTATGTGCACAACTTTTGTTATATAAGTTTATTTACACTTAAGAACCCTAAATGTCAAATTATAGCTTAATCGACCTGAAAATGTAGCTAAAAACGTCAAAATACCGTAAATCGGGGGCACCGTTATATGGGGGCTATACCAAAACGTGGACCTATGTGCACAACTTTTATTATATAAGTTTATTTACACTTAAGAACCCTAAATGTCAAATTATAGCTTAATCGACCTGAAAATGTAGCTAAAAACGTCAAATTACCGTAAATCGGGGGGCACCGTTATATGGGGGCTATACCAAAACGTGGACCTATGTCCACAAGTTTTGTTATATAAGTTTATTGACATTTAAGAACCCTAAATGTCAAATTATAGCTACATCGGTCTGAAAATGTAGCTAAAAACGTCAAAATACCGTAAATCGGTGGTACCGTTACATGGGGGCTATACCAAAACGTGGACCGATATAGCCCATCATCGAACTTGACCTGCCTGCAAACAAAAGACGCATTTTCCCAAAATTTCAGACAATTTTGGTGGAGAGGTTTGGTGACCACTAAGAACTTCAAATGTCAAATTACAGCTAATTCGGTTGAAACTTGTAGGTAAAAAGCTCAAAATACCGAAAATCAGGAGGTACCGTTATATGGGGCTTTACCAAAACATGTACCAATGTTCATAAATTTTTCGAATATAAGTTTTTTGGTCACTAAGAAGCCTAAATATCAAATCATAGCTAATTCGGTCTAGAAATGACACTAGTTTTGTTATATAAGTTTACTGACACTTAAGAACCCTAAATGTCAATTTATAGCTAAATCGGTCTGAAAATGTAGCTGAAAACGTCAAATACCGTAAATCGGGGGTACCGTTATATAGGGGCTATACCAAAACGTGGACCTATGTCTACAACTTTTGTTATATAAGTTTATTGACACTTAAGAACCCTAAATGTCAAATTATAGCTAAATCGGTCTGAAAATTTAGCTAAAAACGTCAAAATACCGTAAATCGGGGGGTACTGTTATATGGGGGCTATACCAAAACGTGGACCTATGTACACAACGTTTGTTATATAAGTTTATTGACACTTAAGAACCCTAAATGTCAAATTATAGCTAAATCGGTCTGAAAATGTACCTAAAAACGTAAATATACCGCAAATCGGGGGGTACCGTTATATGGGGGCTATACCAAACCGTGGACCTATGTCCACAACTTTTGTTATATAAATTTATTGACACTTAAGAACACTAAATGTTAAATTATAGCTACATCGGTTTGAAAATGTAGCTAAAAACGTCAAAATACCGTAAATCGGGGAGTACCGTTATATGGGGGCTATACCAAAACGTGGACCGATATAGCCCATCATCGAACTTGACCTGCCTGCAAACAAAAGACGCATTTTCCCAAAATTTCGTTCTATCTCCATTTTTGTGGATGCTAGAGTGATTACCACAGACGGACGGACGGACGTTCACAGATCGATTCAGAATTTTACCCTGATCAAGAATATATATGGTAACATGGGGCGCCTTCGCCACGTTTTTTTCAAAATGTTCTCATATCGCCATCATTAAAGTTTTTCCAAATATTATTTTTGGTAAGTATATTAGCATGTCTTGACTATAAATTTTGATATCTAAATGATTATAATTTTGTTTTTAAAATATTATTTTTGAGAATTTACAAAATGTCTAAAAAGTGGCGAAGCCTCCCCACCCATGGGGTAGCTTCGCCATCGACATAGGACATATAGCAACGGACTCTAAAACTGGCATTTACCATACTTCCTCCCCAAATATCAACATTATGCATAAAAGGAACATGTTTTCTATTTAATAATTAAAAATGATTCTAAAATTTACAAAAAGAAACATATTCTAGCCGTTAATTGAAGTAGGTACCTTGAATTTAGGCATAAAAATGAAATTTTTGCCAAATTTGATAGGTTTAGCACAATATTTGATTTCAACTTCACATTATAGCGTGGTATATCAATAGCATAAACAATTTAAGTTAAACCTGACATATTTCTCACATTAACCCACAACACCCCTATCATGGCGTAGCCGCCCCACCCCCTACATAGTTCATAATATGAATATATTGACATTTATAATTACTTTTATCATGCAAATTATTTGGATTTATATTCTTCAGTAGTTGTCTATTAACGGTATAAAATATAATTTTGATATCACAAAAGGTATACAAGATATCACAAAATATACCTACCATGAATATTTTTCTCAATACCCCAAAAACATGAAACCGCGTGCATCAGCAATCATATATTTGATAGAAATGCCAATTTTTGGGAGATGAAAGATCTTCGTTAAACTCACAATTTTCCCTTTAACGGCATTTCTGTAGCAGTTATAATTATCAAGAAAATCGGTGCTGGCGAAGGCGCCCCAGTGGCGAAGCCGCCCCATGTTACCATATACTTTATAGGGTCGCAAATGAGTATTTCAATGCGTTACAAACGGAAAAACAAACTTAATATACCCTCCATACTATGGTGGAGGGTATAAAAATAGTAGAAATTAGTAGATTCTTACAGTCCTGGAACAGGAATTTTGTAATTTGGTTTTTTTTTTTGTCAAATTTTTTTGCTACATTTTCCTTCTGAATGCCAAGTTCAAATTTTGAATTAAAGGCAATGATATACTTTTCTTTTTGGCATTATTTCCAAAATAAAAAAAACATACCAATGTTCGACAAGTAATATTTTAGCCTTTGGTTAAAACACCAAACTCGTTACAGCTACAGCAGTATTAAATATTGTTTTACGATCGAATCGTAATTATATTTCTTAGCAAGTCATAATATTTTTATGAGTTTCGGTGTCTTCTTTTATTTTCGTGCGGCTGGTTCTTCATCTTGTGAACGGTTTTCTATATTTTAATACATTTCTTCCTTTCCTACCAACAACGTATGTTGTGTTGATGGTTGTCCTGTAACTTTTGTCTTAGCATATCATTAATTAATTTACTTGGCCGTACTTCGTAATTTGTCATAAATTTATAAAGTTATGTTTATAAACTTCATAAATTTATGAAAAATGTGCCGGTCTAGCAGGGTTTTTATGCACATGGACATAGTACATACAACGCATACTAATGTGTGTGCACTTTTATTTCCGTAAACATTTGTGAACGACAGACATGTACTTTGTAAAACAGTGGTCAAGTCTAATTGCTGAGTAATATGCGGATAGGTTCGGTTATTTCTAAAGATTTCAAAGGAATCACAGGCGATCTCCACACGTGAAAGTAATTATATGACACAATGTCGGTGCAAATGAATATAAAACACACTAAGAGAAGGATCGAAGTCGGGCGGGGCCTACTATCTGATACCTTTCACAATTACGATTTCAATATAATTTGGAGACATTTTTCGAAGCCAAATTGCGTCACATTTTCTAAATTTCATCAAATTTGAACAGAATTTGCGTGTTTGGTGCAGCAAATACCTCAAATCGGGCGAACATTTATATGGGAGCTACATATATCCAAACTGAACCGATTTCAATATAATTTAGCAAACTGTTTTCTATATCGAGTACCGTCAACAATTTCAAATTTCATCATAATTTGGCACACCAAATACCTAAAGTCGGTAGAAAATATATACGGTAGTTATATCCAAATCTGAACCGATTTTCATCAAGGCAATAGCGTTCTTCCTATGGTCAAAAAATATCTTCCACAATCCACAATCAGCTGAGTTGGACTATTATGCAACCTGTACGTTGCGAACGGAGGGACAACATACATTGTTCCACAACATCCCATACGGGACAAGGGAGACGGAGGGACAGACATGCATAATTCGAGTCAGGAAGTGATTCTATGTACCAAGCCTGAGCGAAAACTTTTTGTCCTAGGCAATTCCACGTGCTGCGAGGCTCCATTTGACATTTTTTTAACAGTTTTTAGCCTAAACGTACTCAGGACCGTTTGTCATACGACAATGTATTGTGTTGTTTACAGTGACTTGAAAATCACTTTCAAAAAAATGGAATTTACATATATGCGAACATTTTCGTCCGATAATTTTTCACAAATTTCGACGTGGATAATCACGGCAAGAGTGCATCGAACAAATTATATTTTCTGTCTCGATAAAGGGTCATCCTATAACACTATGAAAAACTAGTTCAATGAATTCAATCGTGGCCGACACTCGCCAAAAACGAAAGTCGTGAGGGTCGCCCAAAATGGACCGTTGTGCCAGAAAAAACTTAAGCCGTGCGTGAACGGATAATGGAAGATCCCCATGTTATATACCGTGAGATTGAGGCATCCTTGAGCATTTCTTCCAACTTACATTTGATATTGCCTGAACACCTGGCCGCAAAAATGGATTTTTCTCTTTAGCAAAATTGGACAATCGCCCAAAAAAGGCTGTTGTGGATTGGTGCAAAAAATGTGAATAAAAGCGATCGGGGTTTTTCAAACGACGTTTATTAGATCGTCACAGATGACGATTGCCGCAAGGAAAATTGCCTAATATAAATATCGACTAAGAAGCACTTCGAAGCAAATGGTCACCTGTTTCTTCGGCTAAACTGACCATGTGGCTACTAAACGGCTTGAGGAACGTAGAGCGGTTAATTCTGAGTGGTACACTACAATTTGTTTGCCTGAAGTCTTCTGAGAAATTGGATTCAAACCAGCTCCTGTTTAGTCGGACAACACGCGGAATTGATGGGACATCCGTCGTACAGCCCTGACTGGGGATCCAATGACTTCATTTGATTCCAGTATATCAAGCCCTCGCAGCAAATACAAAAAGGCAGGGGAATTATGTCTTTGTGCATTTGCTGCGATATACAATGTCTTGTAGGGTATAACTATAATAAATCATAATAAGTAGATCTACTTACCTGTTGAAACCACTGTGCAAAGGAAAACAGGCAATTTTGCTCTGACTTACTCGCTTAAATTACCTGTTATCATGAAGGCCAGTAACGTGTTGCTCGTAAAGTATTTGAGTTATTAATGACAAATTTATTTCGTTACTGATAAGAAGTTATTTTGCTGGGGACGAAAATCAAAAGCCGACAAAACGTGAACAATGGCTGTGTTGTTGTTGGTCGTGTATGTGTACAAATTGCTTACTTTGTGTTTGTATTACATATAGTCCCCAATAGAAAGTGTCTTCGAGACAACATTGATGAATCGTGCACGACATACCCAATTCGTTCACGACTCTTTGCAGACAGCCCTTTGGGATTGTTGACGACATTTTCACACAAGTGTCCGCCTATTCATGCACGACAACTTGGGCGACAGGGTAAGCGAAGTTGTCGTCGGTGACAATGTACATGACACTGTCTTGCAGATAGTCGTTGATGACAACTTTACAGACACTGTCTTGCAATAAGTCGTTGACGACAGTTTTAAAGACACTGTCTTGCTATTTGTCGTTAACGACCCTACTAAAGACAATTTTATTTTGTGGTCGTGTGTCAAATTTTTATTTTTATTACATTAAAAATACATCATTTTATAAATTTTATCTTACATTAATAATGATTCGTTCCTGAATATTCTCCGATCCACCTATTTTTGAATTTATCTGCGCCTCAATTTCTCATCACAACCTACGGAGGGCGACCTCCTTTATATATGGATTCTGTAAAAAGAAAACATTATGAATGAATGTTGACAATAACCACTAAAATAATCTATAATCTTACCATATACCACTGCCGCATCTTTTAAAACCGCTGGGATTTTCGGAATTCTCCATGACTTCACTACATATGTATATGTATTAAAAGAATAACTTAAATTATTTTTAAAGTTCCTTAATATAATTTTTCTGACTTACAGCCCTTTGGTTAAAGCACACTCTTTAGTATTTACGTGATTTCAGAATTTTATGATTTTATTATCTTACAATTATTCCAAAATGAAAATTGTATATTTGAATCAATATGTGAACAATCATTTCATAGCACGCTTGTTTTAACATTTTTGAGTTTGTTGGCACGACACTTTGCAAGACATGGTCATGCATCGCGTCGTGCATGACAATATCGGTAATTTCGTCAACGAATCGTCGACGAAAATGTCGTCGATGACTTGATTTTCTATTGGGTCTTGTTGAATTATAAAGTTGACTGCAGAAACGTTGTTATTTGCAAATTCAAATCAATTTGTAGAGTATTATCGCATATCGTTTCCGGTATTCTAATATTTTCGATACAAAAAAACTTATTCTGTGTCATTTTTAGAGTACAGATTAGTATTTGCACTATTTAATATTCTTTAGATACAGACATGAAACATTTGTTCGTTGACTAGAAACTTCACGATTTTATTTCCGATTTAAATGCATAAATAATGCACTTATCAAAATTTTCTGATACGGAATGCGTTTAATAATGAAACTATTAAAATATTGTGGGAAATTTTTTGAAGATATTTCCATGATCACCATGTTCTCTATTGCGAGAAAGACGTTCCATTCAAGTTGAAACAAAAATTGATTCATCTGTTGTGCGCCTGGCTTCTAAGGTCTGACTCAATTTTATGCTTGTCTGATCATAAATTTCTACAGCCACCAGACAGTCAGTCAGTCCGTCAGCCAGAGAATAATTCAAGATCTGCCAGCCACTTATGTAAAGTGCTTTACAAACTGAAACGCTTACAATGAATGCCAACAACTAACCAAGGGTAAAAATGGCTCAAGTGTGTAATTTATTGAAACGACCGTTAATAGCAGCAACACTTCAAAATGCCGCATAGCGCCGTCGCGATTCAAGCAACCGACACACTTAAGCATCAACATCATATTTTTGTGTTCTATAAAAGACGAAGAATTGAACAAGGAACGAGAGAAAATAAATATAAAACAATTGTCATCTTTTATTGGTAGCAACAACAAACTAAAAGTGAAATCATTTTCTCTCTTCCTTTTTTGATTTTAGTTCAATATGATATTAAAACAACAAAGGTTTCCGCCGATATCAAATTGTAATGTTGTTGCAAATTATCAAACAATATTATTATTAATTTGTCTACTAGTCAGAAGAAGAACATTTTGGTAGGGGAATTCGATCAATGAATGCAAAGCGTTATTCTGCCATTGATTATGATCAAATTAAAGGGACAGCTGTATCCAAATAGTGTTTGACGCAGACATTTGTTGATAGTTGATTTTTTGAGAACTAAATATATAGTACTGAAAGATTCTAAAAATTCTACGGTCATCGAACAAGATGCAATGTGAAGTATGTTATAAGTTTGTTTTGACTCAAAAGTTTGTTACACATCGAAATAATGGTCGTATATGGTGAGTATAACACCATTACTTCAATTGAATTAATTGATCCGCCTATGTACACTACAGTCGACTTTTCCGCTTCTATTACCTGCATTCCGGAACAACAGCCTGTCAATAAAAGCAGAAAATATCACTTTTACAATGTTGCAAAGTAGGTCAAATACTAGAAATAAGGAAAAAGGCGTTCAGCTGCCCAATTTGTGTAATTTTATTTCCATTTGTTAGATGACTTCCAAGGAAACTGCCGGATAATGAAAGTAGACCGCCTGAGCTTTAAATCAATGTCAAAGTGTTGTTGATGATCAAATATCGGACTTATTGGAAAAGGCTCTAACCTATCCCAATTTCATTATTTTGCAATTTTCATTTGAAATATCTCCACCTGAGGAGTATTCACAAAATGTAACCCACTAATCAAAGAAGCAGAGTTTTAAATCAGTGTGAATTAGGTTGTCAATAGGTTTCTATTGGTTTTTGTAGTAAATAGCACCATCACAATTTTCTCTGGATTCGCCACTGGTCCAATTCTTGTGGTCCAAGTATCCAGTGATTTCTGGGTTTCGTTCATGTTGTCCCTCAGTACAGACGAAAAAAAAAAACAGAGACGAATATTACCACATCTGCCGCCTTAATGCCCTTGCCGCCAAGTTTGCTTAGGATTTCGTTTATGACAAGGAGCCAAAGCAGTGAAGAGTTCACCTTTTCCTTGGAGTTCCTTGATTTACGTGCTTCGACAGAATGCTATTTCCCTGGGTGTCAATGACTCTAATCTGGGGCCGCGGTTATCCAGCTACAGATGAATGGACGTCCACCATGTGGACAGTGTGTTTTCGAGCGTAAGGTGCTTACACCTGGAAAGTTTTTGCAGATTATGAAACTACAATGTTCATAGATGAGAAAAATAAAAAAAAATGCCAAAGGGGGTTTTAAATAAATCCATCTGTCCTGGAATGTTCTCTCGTGGATGTATATGGAGGTTTTGAGACATTACGGCTCTCGTAATTCTTGATGATTTTGCCGAGAATGAGCTTTGCCTATTAGTACAGGGCTTTCCGAAGGGACTGCAAGCGAGGGGTTTTGTTTTGAGGTTAGATGTTTTAATTCGTATTTTCTACACATGTTGGTCCTACGAGTGTTTCGTAAGGGGATAGATCGTCGTACGCAGTAACGGTTTGTGCGGGCTTGGCTTCTAATAATATACCTTTCATACTATGGTGGAACGTTTAAAAAGGCACAAGACAGTATATACCAACTACAGAGACATAGGTGTATTCCCACCCAAACAAATCGGTTCTAGCGTTCTGTGTGATAGGCAAAATGTTATGGTCAATGAAATAATTGGGCCATATGTATCGGTTTTAGACCCGAAAAAAACTACAATAATCAGAAATTATACAGAAAATTCCACTTTCCATATTTTGTGGACTATAAGACTAGTTTCTACAGCCTTCATTTCGGGGTGCACCGAGATGCACTGCATAAGGTTTTTACACAAAAAATAAAATAACTACTTGGACCATTTTTTGTAAAGAGCTAGCCAGATATCAGTGTTAAATCTCTGTGCAAGATTAAGCATGATTTGAAGTGTTTAGAGCTTCATAAACTCAAAAAACTTTTTTGATGATTTTTGCTAAACTCCTAGAAAATAAGCTGTAAGACGTTGACTTTTAGAGGTATTAATGTGAAAATTTGACATTAGATAAAGTAGAAGTCGTAGAAAAAAAAAAGAAATTGCTAACTCCAAAAACACCTTTTTTGAGTTATGCCACTTTTTGAGTAAATGAGCGATATATTTAAATATTTCCACTTAAACTTCGAAAATAAAGAAAACAACATTGAACTTTGACCTTGGCATGTGCCTCGAACAAATAACCCATTGATTTGTATCAGATAAATAGATAACCCACACCACACAATTGACAAAAGACGGAAATAAATTAGTGTGGAGGAAGATGCCAACGATCTTGTAAATTCCAACGTCTACACATTGAGTGACATATTATGTCAAACAATAATCCTCAGCTATTCCATTAATGGATCTTGTTAACACGATTCGATGGTACATCCGCCACTGCCATCCAATTACATTAGATGGTCATTGGTTGGGGGTGGGTGAGAGAGTGTGCCATCAAACGAGGGCATTATAAGTGATGAGACGACGTGTGCTAACAAAACGCAACCGATCATCTAGCGCACACATGTTGCTAATGGACTCCAAATGGTTCTTATTGACAGATTTCATTGCCATTGTATGTGATGTTTGGCATTCCATTTCATTTACCATCAATAAGCTGTTAAAATGCACTTTGAATGGGAAAACAAAAATATTCAATTAAAAATTAAGTATCTCCCAGCTTCTGTGAGCTAATATTCTTCAAGTTAAAGTTACTCAATAATTTTTTTATTGATCCCATTCTATGGACACAAATTGAAATCTATTTTAAATGTTTTGTTAAAGATATCAAAGATATGAACTTAAGATTCAGTAGATTTTTATATTCTACACTACTGCCTGGGTATGGCTTAAATCAGCGGTTTTGTTTCAATGATCGAGATAAATACTTACATTTGTATGTATGTATGTATGTATGTATGTATGTATTTCAAGGAGTTGAATTGGTGTAGCTAGTTGCCGTTGTTTGCAAACTTCTATACGTCGTAATGTTATGGAATTTTGGAAGACAGGGGTGGAATTGTGTGTCTTGTTTAGGAGTTGCCAACAAAAATCGACGATTTAGCCTTGTCCGTCCATCTGTCTGTATGTCTCGATGGTACGCAAGATGGCTATCGAACGGATGTATCGATTTGGTCCAAAATTTGCCCCTTGAGAGATTTTTATTGTAACATTATTCAACAGGCATATAATTGTCAATGAACTTATTATTTAAAAGAAACTAAATCTTAACTACAACATCGTTCCTCCACCAAATAATTTCCGCAACGCATTTGCAACAAAGGTGTCAACATCACAACAGATGTACAACAACGATGTTCAACGTATGGCAAATGTTGTACAACATTGACTAGCTCACAAAGTAGTTTGGCGTCAAACTGATGACAGTCTCTTTTAGGCGGTTGAGAGTCGATTCTTTTGAAGTCTTCATTATGCGGCACATTTGTCACTGTTTCGTATTGCATTATTTTCTTGCAGATACTTGGGGACGAAATGGATGAGAACAGACATATGTAGTATGTTAATTCTCTGAATGTCTCATAAAGTTGCAGAGATAATTACTCTTATCGCTGCGAAACAATGCGAACTGATGCAAGGATACCATGGAAGCAACATATCGTCACCATAAATGCCCGAAGACGTAACCCACACGCAAATCGAAATACGTTTTTTGTATTTGAAATTCAGTTTTTTGCTTTTTTATACCCTAGACCACACTGTGGTAAGGGGTATTTTGTCTTTGTGCATTTGTATGTAACATGCATAAGGAAACGAGATAGACCCATAGTTCCTTTGGGGATATAGAACTTTCTGAGTCGATTTATGTTCCGTCCGTCCGTCTGTCCATGTATTTTTGTGATCAAAATACAGGTCGCATTTATTGTCCGAATCAGCTGAAAATTGGTGAATGTCATTTTAGTAAGAACGCTAAGGCTGAAAATCGGTTCAGATTTGGATATAGCTCCCATATATATTTTCAGCCGAATTTAGGTATTTGCTACACCAAAAACGCTATACGTGTCCGATTTCGATGAAATTTGGAACGTGTTACTGAATTTGGTCTAGAAATGTGCCAAATTATATCAAAATCGGTTCAGATTTGGATATAGCTCCCATATAAATTTTAGGCCGATTTTATGTATTTGCTACACCAAACAAGCTCTATATGTATGTCCGATTTCGATGAAATTTGGAACGTGTGACTGAATTCGGTATAATAAAATAAATGTACCAAATTTTATCGAAATAGTTTCAAATTTGTATATAGCTCCCATATGTATATATTTTGCTGCACCAAACACGCCATATATGTCCGATTTCAATGAAATTTGGAATGTGTGACTGAATTCGATCAAGAAATAAACGTGTCTAATTATATCGAAATCGGTTCATATTTGGATATAGCCCCCGTTTTCCCAAATCTAAATTGTAGCAAATTTGGTACCATTTAGTGCACATAAGTACGAATTTCCAAAACCTTTTCCTTTTCGCAATACCAAATTTTAAAATTCTAGTGTTTTTGTAAATTTATGATACGTATGTACATATTTTCTAAACCACCTCCGTATACCAACGCTACACTCCAGCAGTATGCCTTAATCCAATAACAAAGCACTAACTTAAAATTTCCAAAACTACCTCCATATATTAACCCTACATTTAGTACCCAAACCCAAGTTGTAATGCAAGTGTACTTTCCGACACATAAGAATTACCAAAATTACCTCAATCCTATGCTCTAACAGTAATCTTAATTCCAAATGTCAGGATTCGAGCTCCATCCATTCTCCAAAACCCAAAATATACAAAAGTACGAATTTTAAAACTACCTCAATCCTATACTCCGACAGTAATCATAATTTTAAATTTCAGGTTTCCAGCTCGATCCGTTCACCCAAATGCAAGTTGTACTAAATTTAGTACTCTTCGTACACGTAAGTACGGATTTCCAAACCTATCTCAATATCTCAATCCTACACTCCAACAGTAATCTTAATTCTAAATTTCAGGTACCCAGCTCTATCCGTTCACATAAATCCAAGTTTTACTAAACTTAGTACAATAAGTACGAATTTCCAAAATAGTCTCATTATATCTACACCACTTCCCAACCTTGATTCCTGCACCAAATTTAAGATTCTAGCTATACCCCAGATTCTAGCAGGCCCCGCCTGAATTTGATCCTTTCCTTACACAGAAAAAAATTGTACCCATTTGATAAAAAAAAAATCAAATATCTGATTAATTTTTAATCGATTTTTTTGCCGATAAAAGTAATTTTCATATTGACAATTGTCGATAAAAAATTGTAGTTTTCTGATCTGTTCCTTTACTTTTGAAAATAATAAAACCGGCAAAAGTAGTAAAAGTTGTAAACTGCTCCCATATGAATTGTACGGTGTCTAAAGGAAAGGAACGTTTTTCGAGTAAAAAATGGTAAAACTTGAAGATTCTTTCACGTAAAGGAACAGATCTTTCGTTAGAACATATTTTGATAAAGCATTTCTCATAATAACTAAGAATTTTATTGAATTTTATTTTTGCAATCGGTAAAATATTTTTCATATTAACAAACTGGTTTATCGATTTTTAATTTTTATTTGATAAAAAATTGTCACATATATAAAAAGGTTCGTTAAATATCAAATTAAATATTGGTTGTTTCGTTTATTAAAATGTATAAAAATGCCAAAACACAAAAGCAGCAACCGACGCATAGGTAAACACACAATTATAAATCGTACAAGAAATGACAAATGAAAGGAAAACGGAATGGAACAATTTATAACGAAAGTAATAATTTAGCGTCACACTTGAATTTAAATATAAAATACAGGAACGTCGTTGAAAGCTTCTGGTTAGTTGTGAAATAGAACAAATTCTGCTGTCAAATAAATAAATGGAATAAAATGTAATAAATAGGTACATAATATTTCAAATATATAAAATAGTATTACCATGCGATTGCTTCTTCGTCCAATAAAATATTCCCATTCTTCTTTTTCCGATTGTTAAATTAAATTACAAAATTGGGTCCAATCATAAATTGTATAAGCACCATTATTTTACTCATACAGGGCGATCATGAATGTAAACTCCCCGTGAGTATTGCTTTCTGCCGCTTTAACTTAAGGGAGAAAGTGAGAAAATTCACGGGGAGTTGTTGTTCATGACTGGGCTGATAGACACTGATTTATTTTCACACTTTCGATCCGAACGAACAAACGTCTTAACCACTTTGCCACCAAGCTGTGGGTTAAGAAATACATAAATGTTTTTCACATTATCGAAAGGGAACAAAACATTTTTCCTTTCCCTCTTCGTTTGTTATGCTTGGTTTACATTTGCGAAATCCACTCGATTTCAACTGTCAATTCCATTGCTCAAACGTCAAATGAAATCCAATGGATTTCGGATGAGATTTCATTTGACGTTTACGCAAAGGAATTGACAGTTGAAATCGAGTGGATTTTGTAAATGTTAACCAAGCATTAGGTTCACAAAAACTTTTAGTATACATACAAGCATTCGCCCGAGCACAAATAGATAATAAACCAAACACCACATACACGTCCCCTCCATGCCGCAAAAATGTCATACCCATGCTTTGAAATAAACATAGCAACGACACACACAAACACAGCACATTGTTGTAGCGAAAAATCTCTTTATGCCATAAAAAATTATTTTCTTTCGTTCTTGAGAGCGAGAACATGCGACAAACGTTGAGAACCATTATAACAACAAATATTGTTTAAAAAACTTCAACAAATTTCAATAAATTATTTGATTAAAATCGTGTTCGGTCGCTTTCTAGTGACATTTTCATGTTTGATAAATATTTCCCAATATGTTTGTAATATTCGACATGCTATAAAAATATGGTGATGAAACTTTTAATTAAATTTTTCGGGGTGGCTTTTTTGTGTTACTGGTTTAGAATTAATTTTGATCAAGACTGGAGTAAAATAAGAATAATTAAATATAAAACAAATGTTAGTTAATTGTTATACTTTTGTATCCTTGAGTAATTAAAAAAATCATTTTTTTAGAGATAATATTGCACAAATGCAAACCATAATCCATTTGATCCCGAATTTCTGTTTCCTTTAATACCCATAAATATTTCCATGTCATTTGTAAATGTTTGCATTTTACAAAATTACAAAACTTATTAAATCCTTTTTTATCCTCTTCCCCCATTGCATTGTAGGAGCGTGTGTGTGCATGAAATGGTGTGAAGAGTTAATTCCAAGTTTTTGCAAAAGGATTACACATAACAACACCTACCTCCTGTGCAAGTATGTGCAGGTGGTGGGCGATGTGCCAATGGAAATAGAGAACAGTGGGGCACCGTGTGGACAAATCCGTTGAGTTTAGCAAAGTGATAAATTTTCATTAATTCCTACACCACACTCGGCATACATCATTAATGTCCTTGTAATCCATTCCACTATGCAATTTTATATACATATGTACATATGTATGTTACGATATTTGAAAGATAATGTTTTGTGTGTGTGTGTCAGTCAGTTGGCCTTTGCATTGGTTAATGCAGAATTCATCAAATGACACGGTCGCCTGTCGTGTGTTGGTCAAAGTCAAAGGTGTCAAAAGGGATTTGACACTCGCAACGTGGACACAACAAAGCCATTCAATTTTGACACTTTTTCACGACAGTTCACTTGACCGTTGACAAGTGGCTTTGTCTTTGACATCAGTTTGCAAAAATCCTTTAATACCCAAAGATTCGAACAAAGTGATAAGTAGCCATACATTAGAAAATTAGTCAATGTGGTATGTGGTCTAATTTCCTGTAGCACGGATAAATGAACTTGTGCCTATTAATCACTAAAATAATGTTTATTCCGCTGAAATATAAAAAAAAAGTTCACGCACAACCCAATTTAAAAAAAAAACATTTTTTTTTTTGAAAAAAAAGTATGAAATGTTAAAAAAAAAACAATTCTCAAAAATTATTTCCTGTTCCACGAATGAATAAACTTAGGCCTATTAATAAATAAAATAACGTTAATTCCATTCAAATAATGGAAAAGGCCATGCACAAACCACTTTGAAAAAATTTGATTTATTTTGTTAAAAAAATATGTCTTTGCAAAAAGCGTTTACAACATTTTTATGATTCTCAGAATCAAAGAAAATTAGTGAAAATCAATTGTTATGTCAGTTTAGTTATATCATGTGGCTCTAAAGTTTATTTTCGCTTATATATCTGCATACAGTGACTTCAAAAAATTGGCCATAATTCTGATAAATTCAAATTTTAAAATCATTTTGTGCTTGAGGTTTTCTCGCCGAATCACCTTATAATTAAGATTTTATGTAATCTTATGTAGAAACTCATCACGCTATGATACAGGGATATGAGGTTGTTAAAAAGTCGTAACCCTACTGTACACTCCCTCCTTTCTCAGCGAAACTAAAGGATCGGGTTGTGATTTGAGATGAATATAACAATTGAATTTAAAATAATCACATACACACGAACACATTATTGGGCTGTAAATAACTCTATTTTCAGGAAAAAGATTGTTTTGTATTTGACCTGTATGCTCTGTTCAAAGTAACAGCTATCGACCAGCATTAAGTCTGTCTGGTTACCCTAAAATTTGTAACAATTTCTACTAATTGTTGCTGGAAGCAGTGATGCCAGATTTGCCGATTTATCGGCATTTTGCCGATTTTTAGTCCAAAAAAATAGAAATGCCGATTTGCCGATTTTTACCCCAAAAATGCCGATTTTTAGTTAAGGCAACTTGTTCACATAAAATTTTCGTTTTGTATGAAAATTGTGGCTGCTAGCACTAATTTGGTACAATAACAAAGACAACTATATCGTCAAGAGTAGTTTGATTAATAATAATAAAATTTTTTTAACATATTATAAAAACAGTTTGAATTTTCTTGATTACCAAAACGTGTACTTCAGTACACGGAAATTGTTAAAAAAACGAGATTGTCGAGAAGTGGGTTAGTGGAAATAATTAAAAACTGCACAAACTTTTACATTGAACTTTGTGATCAGATTTTTAAGCGGTTTAATTTTGAAAATAAATTTAAGTTTCTAGCTTCAATAAATGAAAGTTTTATAATAAATGGCACAGAAGATTCATTTTTCGACATTATAAAGGAATACGAATGCAAACGAAAAGCAAGAATAACGCGAACTTTCACGTTAAAATTTCAGAAATTTGTTTAAAGATAAAAACTTAGAGTTGCTAGAATTTTGGAAAACAGTGTGCAAATTCTGAACCATTATTTCCTATTTTGTCCAAATTTATTAAACATATTTTAGTCTTGCCACATTCTTCAGCAAATGTGGAAAGAGTTTCTAGCCAAGTGAATTTAAATAAAAACAAGTGCCGAAATCGATTAGTTAGGGACTCCATGGAAGGAATTCTCTTTACGAAAGACTACTTAAACTTACTACAAAGATGTAAATTCATTAAGATTGGAAAACTCAATTGTTAACATTTGTCAATAGATGGAGTTAAACTCTGTTGTTACGATATCATAACAACATTCTGTTAAGTAGTTAACCATTTCAGGCGATTTTAAACGCCAAGTTCATACTAAATGAACTGGAAACTGCTATGGAATACAATCCTGAGACCAAATCTTTGCTTTACTACATTTGTATAAGCCGAGTTGCGCTTTAATTGGGTTTTTATCATTAACATACTTACCTCTGTTGTTGGTAAAATGTTTACATACTTTGTTTCATAAACATTTGTGCATTATGCATCTTTTCTAGTCTTTACAGTTCTATGTTTTTGCTTACTACTTTCAATGTTGTCACTAAAAATGATTTGTTACAAAACTTTAATTCAAACATTTCAAAATTCCAATACAACAAGTAAGAAAGTGTCAGTCGGCTTAGCTGACAGAGTATACCCTCAGCCTATGTAAATTGAAACTTTCTTCTATGGACAGATCAAATGTTTTTAAGGTCTTTTCAGAATTTTGTGGGCCCTTTTAGACATTTAAACTTGCCAAAAAGTGGATTCATTTCAATGGCTCATCGTAAAACTTTTGGAATCGGTTGATCAGTTCGAGAATTATCGTGCTCTACGGCCACTACATTTGGCGCCATAGGGGTTTTTGCACCTCTCGGGCTATATTCGCAAGAAGTATGGGCATGCCCCTGAAAAAGCAGAGTATACAAATTGTTTCAACCAAAATCGAAGTGATTCGAGAGCAGGGGCTGGATTTTTGTTCTATGAAAAATTTAAATGAAAAATATTTCCTTTATATTTTTTTTTAATTTGACAGTTTTCTCCTTTATAAAGGTTTTCATTTTACATTTTCATAGAAACAGAATTTAGTGTGGGAGGTACCCGAAGGAATAGACAAATAGAGTCCATATTCGTACCTTATCTATATCTTGTAGACATATTAAGATATGTAAAGTATGGACTAAATCGGTCACTCCCTTCAAGAGTTATCGCGCGCACAATTTTTCCGAACATTTTTGGACTTTTGTGAGAGAGGTACCTGAAGAAGTAGACCGATATGGCTGATCTTCGAACTTTAACTAAGTTTGGACAAAATATTACGAAGGCCACATTTTGGACCGAATCGGCAGATCCGTTCGAGAGTTACCTTGCGCTCCAACCACCACATACTGTGTCATAGGGTTTTTTGCATACTTTAGGCTATTTTCTCAGGAAGTATGGTCCTGCCCCTGATGAAACTTGTACCGTCGCATGGGGGGAGTGAATACAAGCTGTTGCAACAAAAACCAAATCGATTCGAGAGCAGGCCCTAAACTGAACTTATCCGAAATTTTGTGTGGGATGTTCCCGAAGGAATGGATCGATTGAGTACGTATTGGAACCTCTATTCGCAGTACGATCTGAACGCTATCGTATTCGAAACTGCGTCATAAATTTAGCTCCTTAAGGAGAAGTGCAGTCCAAAAGTCATAGATTGATGAGGGTATAGTAGTAGTCCTCCATGCCAAGGACTTGAAAATTAATATAATATATATTAATAGTTGTTACCCCAACTGCAAACCTTGGAACACAGATAGACACGCGTTCGCCTGACATCCTGATTAGAGTACCTCCGAGTAGTAGGAGATAATAGTGTATAACTTTTGGTCGGTTACAATAACCCCTGCTCCAGGATAGTGCGTGAAGAAAATGTTGACTTCAAGATTATTATACCTGGCGGTTAACGCTGGCAAACTATCGTTTTAATCACTGTCGTTTGCAATAACTCCAAACTCAAACATGGTTTTCAACACCAATGAACGTAAAGCGCTATCGAATGCAGCGTTAAAAACTAAAACCAACTTGACTTGATCAGGAAGAACTTATAACAAAAATATTTGAACTTCGGTTTGGCATATATGAGAGGTAGTTTGGAAGTAAATTACTATATGTAATGCTTGAACCGCATTACGAGATTTATCGTATATGCTGATAAAAAAGTATGCTTGTAACAAGGATCACAAATAGGTAGTAGTTAACAGTAAAAAAGTATCAGTCGGCTTTGCCGACGGAGATATACCCTCAGGCTGCGTGAATTGAAATACTTTTGTCCGAAAAGACTTATCGTCGGTGTCATGCTTAAGTGTTTCATACGCCATTTGCCCGTTTTGAGATAACCGCATTTTAATGTTTTGCGTCACAACTGCGTGGATCTGACTAAAGAAAATTTTTCTATTTTTGACACAAAATATTAACAATAGCATATAGAACAAATTTGCAAAAATATAAAAAATATGTATTCAAATAAAAAAGTTATAGAGTTTTTTTTTAAAAAGAATTTTTGTCGATTTGTTCCATATCCGCACTTATGACACAAATGTGAAATATTCTAAATCAAATGGAACAAAGTGACAAAAATTTTTTCCAACTTTGCCTCAATAAACTTAATACTTCTAAATCGAAAATTAAAGTTCTTATTTCTGAAATTAGTTTTTAAAATATTGATTTCATAAGTGAAAAAGTTTAATTTTTCGCGTCGATGCGTGGATATCTCGGAAACTAGAGCAGATAGTAGAAAGCCGACTTGAAATTCAGAAAGAGCATACCGGAAAACCCTAGAAACCACCTGCATCTCAAAAAGTCAAAAATGGAGTATGGAACACTTAAGCATGACACCGACGTCATGTATTTAGGAGGTTTTTCAGTTTTTATACCCTACACTACACTGTGGTAAGGGATATTATGTATTTGTGCATTTGTATGTAACATACAAAAGGAAACGAAATAGACGCATAGTTCCTTTTGTGGATATACATATAATCACTTTCTGAGTCGATTTATGCATGTCCGTCCGTCTGTCCATGTATTTTTGTTTGCAACGCACAGGTCGCATTTCTTGTCCGCTTCAGCTGAAAGTTGGGGAATATTATACATACGTCCGATTTTGATGAAATTTGAAATTTGTGACTGAACTCGGTCTTGAAATAAGTTTGTCGAATTATATAGAAATCGGTTCATATTTGGATATAGCTCCCATATATATTATCGCCCGATTTGACGTATTTGCTGCACCAAACACCCTATATATGCTTGATTTCGATGAAATATGGAATGTGTGACTGAATTCGGTCTTAAAATAAATGTGCCAAATTACATCGAAATCGGTCCAGATTTGGATATAGCTCCCATATATATTTTCGGCCGATTTGACGTATTTGGAGCACCAAACACGCTATATACGTCCGATTTTGAAGAAATTTGGATTGTGCGGCTGAACTCGGTCTAGAAATAAGTGTGCCAAATTATATCTAAATCGGTTCAGATTTGGATATAGCTGCCATATATATTTTTGACCGATTTTTGCTGCACCAAACGCCCTATATATGTTTGATTTCGATGAAATATGGAATGTGTGACTGAATTCGTTGTAAAAATAAATTACATCGAAATCGGTTTAGATTTGGATATAGCTCTCATATTTTTCTTCACCCGACTCCAGGTATTTGCTGCACCAAACACGCTACATATGTTTGATTTCGATGAAATATGGAACGTGTAACTGAATTCAGTCTAAAAATAAATGTGCCAAATTACATCAAAATGGGTTCAGATTTGGATATATGTAGCTCCCATACATATTTTCGCCATATTTTAAGTAATTGCTGCACCAAACACGCTATATACGTCCGATTTTTGATGAAATTTGGGTTGTGTGACTGAACTTGGTCTAGAAATAAGTGTGCCAAATTATATATAAATCGGTTCAGATTTCGATATAGCTCCCATATATATTTTCGATTTCACGTATTTGCTGCACCAAACACCCTTTTTCTGTCCAATTTTGATGAAATTTGGAATGTATGACGGAATTTTGTCTAGTAATAAGTGTACCATATTATATAGAAATCAGTTCAAAGTGATATATGTATATCTCCTATATATATTTTACATATTCACAGTGGGGTTGGGTATCATATAGTCGGCCCCGCCCGACTATGATTCTTTCCTTACTGGTTTTGCGTATGAATATGCCGACAAAAATATATATTGGGATTAAAGCTCAAAAGTTTTGCGGGGTAGGTATCTAAAGCAATGGACCGACATAGTCCTCTAGATAGATATCGCGCACACCAGTTATTTCAGTTGGTCACCATATAATTTAGTGCTTTTGAATCATTATATCAGGAAACATGGACTTGCCCACTAAAAACATAATATCGATGTATACCGAGCCACTAGGAGTACCTTCGGTACCTTCGCGTATAGTTTTAAAGAATATTTTCGAACTTTTGTGTGGGAGGTACAGAAAGGAGTTGACATATAAGCAACAACTTCGAATTTCATATAATATTCGAAGAAATATTACGATATGCAAAGTGTGGACCACTGCAGTATTCGGTTGGAGAGTTGTCGTGCGTTGCGTTGGTTGGTGCATCCAGCCTGACCGAAGGACCCACCTAAAATTATTAGTGTTGTTAGAATTTAAGATAGCCAAAGTTTGAGCACATTTGAAGTTACCATAGTTGTTTGTATGGGACCAAAGATGAATTTTCACGAAATTGCTCTAAAGGCCGTAATTATTGTCCAATCACAGAGAAATTTTTACCAGTTGATACCTGTGGCTAGAAAATGAATCCTACAAAAATTTATGAAAATCGGGTAATATTTTGATATTGCTCCATTAGTATATATGGCCAATTTTAGTTAATTTTGGCCCTATAATATAGCCTTACATTAAAATCCAGCATATTTTCACAATTTTTTGTAGTATTACTTTTGTAGCAGCAGAAATAAACTGGTAAATTTTTCTCTGTGATTGGACAATAATTACGGCATTTAAAGCAATTTCGTGCAAATTCACTGTTGAGCCCATACAAATTACTGTGGAAACTTTGAGGCGCCAGTGGTACGTGTTACCATATTTTAGTTGTGTTCAAACTTTGGTAATCTTAAAATCTAAAAACGCTTAACATTTTAGGGAGGCACCGCCTAAAAAATACGACATTGATTTTTTCTTTTGAATAAAAATCAGTCTAATGTCCATGCCGCACATTTTTGAAGATATAAAATTTATGAATAAGGGTATAAGGTACATTTTTGGGATTTTGTTGGTGGACTCATTTTATCAATATTTCTGGATGTCTGCATTCAAAAACTTTCCGGGAAAGACAAAGACATATTGTGCAAACGTATGTACCTCTAGAATGTGACACCCGAAAAACATAATTTAATAACCAAATTGCGGGGTGCTCTCATTGATATGAGAGAAGTTTCTCTTGTCCCTTCTGGGATGTTTGTGGAACATTTACACTGTGCTACACGAAAAATTTGCATAAATTCGATTTTGTGCGAGTCCATGGAAGACGAAAATACCTTTGGATTTTTGGGTCACTTCGTTTTTATTACAATGGGGGATGGAAGATACCAAGCAACGGTCCTGACCGGTTTTAACATGGCAAAGCCCAGGATTTATCTTGGTCCCTCTTTCATCCCAAGTGGACACTGACCTCCCCGTGGTGTCACCTGGGGAACTGCCTTTAACACCCGTTAAAGGTAGTGAGATAACATGTGCCGCGCGTTCACCCATAAGAACGTTAAAAACTTGGGTTTGGGCGTCGGGCTAGTAACCCTCTCTTAGAAAAAAGCAGCCTACTATGAAAAAACAAAAGAAAAGAAAAACAAACCCCTCTAAAGTTGACGACCCCCGCAAACGTTTTAAGGACCATTTTTAACACGGTTGAAGTTGACCAATCGAACTAAAACTTTGCACACTTCTCAGATTGGGATGACAATACACGAATATGAATTCAAAACCAATATTGGTCCATTTTTACAGTGTTTTATCTAATTTGCTTTTCAAATCTGGTAACTAATTTTTCACACAGTTGCAGTTGACCAATCGAACTTAAAATTTGCACACATTTCAGAATTGGATGAAAATACATGAATATGAAATCAAAACCAATATTGGTCCATTCTTACAGTGTTTTTACGGTGTCTAACTTAACCCACTTTTCAAATCTGGTAATTGATTTTTAAAACGGTTGCAGTTGATCAATCGAAGTAAAACTTTGCACACTTTTCAGATTTAGATAACAATACGTAAATATGAAACCAAAATCAATATGGGTCCATTTTTTCCTATAGCCCCCATATAAACCACCCGATTTCCGGTATTTTGCTTTTCAAATCTGGTAACTCATTTTCCACACAGTTGCAGTTGACCAATCGAATTAAAACTTTGCAAACTTTTCAGATTTCGATGACAATACATGTATATGAAATCAAGACCAATATTGGCCCATTTTTACAGTGTTGTACAGTGTTCAATTTTACATGCTTTTCAAATCTGGTAACTCATTTTTAACACAGTTGTAATTGACCAAGCGAACTAAAACTTTGCACACTTTTCAGATATGAATGACAATACATGAATATGAAATCAAAACCAATATTGGTCCATTTTTACACTGTTTTACAGTTTTTATACCCTACACCACTATGTGGGGAGGGTATTATAAGTTGGTTTTGCCCAAAAAGTTTGTAACGCATCGAAATAATGGTCGTAGACCCATACTTATATATACCAAAATGAATGTCTCGATGAGCTGAGTCGATCTGGCTATGTGTGTCCGTCCGTCAGTCCGTCCGTCCGTCCGTCTGTCCGTCTGTCCATCTAAACCTTGTAATCACGCTACAGGTCGTAATTTTGATCGGATCGTCAGGAAATTTTGCATGTTGATGGGGGTCCCGGAGGGGAAGAAGCCTATTGATTTTGGTGATGGTCGGATAATATTTAGGGGTCGGAAAGGGCAAAAACTTAGGTGGATAAAAAGACAACGTTTTTTTCCAAAGCGAATATCTCAGCTTCTATATGGGGTATACCAAAAGCAAAACCTGACAATTAAAGTAGAAAATATCACCTTTCTAATGATGTAAAGTAGGTGCTCGTAGGTGATAAAACAACGAAGATATCACAATAGTAGCAAATAAAACGCCAATTTTCATTTTTGCGATTTTAATTATATTGACGAATATGACAGCTTTAGTTGTAAACTTTCCAAAAGCAAAGCCTGAATATGAAAGTAGAAGATCCCGTCTTTACAATGATGCAAACTAGGTCGGCGTAGGTAACCAAATGACGGAGATATCGCAATAGTCGGTAATACATCCCATTTTTCTATTTTTTGGAACTCACGCTACAGGTCGCAATTTTGATCGGATCGTGACGAAAATTTGAGGGTTAATGGGGGTCTCACAGATGAAGAAGCCTTTTGATTTTGGTGATGGTCCGATAATATTTAGGGGTCGGAATGGGCAAACACTTATTTGGAGAAAAGTCAACATTTTATTTCAAAGCCAATATCTCTGTTTCTTTAAGAGGTATATCAAAAGCAAAACTAGGCAAGGAAAGTAGAAAATATCACCTTTACAACGATATAAAGTAGGTTGTCGTAGGTGGTCAAATAGCAGGGATATGGCAATAGTCGATAATGCATCCCATTTTCCGATTTTTTTGTAATCACGCTACAGGTCGCAATTTTGATCGGATCGTCACGAAATTTTGGGGGTTAATGGGGGTCCCAAAGAGAAAGAAGCCTATTAAGTTTGGTGATGGTCGGATAATATTCAGGAGTCGGAATAAGCGAAAAGCTTATGTGGAGGAAAGTCAACGTTTTTTTCTTATACGAATATCTCCGCTTCTGGTTGGAGTATTCCAAAAGGAATACCCGTCAATGGAAGAAGAAAAGATCTCGTTTATATTGATGAAAAGTATGTTGGCGTAAGTGAGCAAACCAAGATATTGCAAAATTCAGTAATAAACCCAATTTTTCCATTTTTGTAATCACGCTACAAGTTGGAATTTTGATCGGATAGTGACAAAATTTTGGGGGTAAATGGGGGCCCCACAGAGGAAGAAGCCTATTGATTTTGGTGATAGTCGGATAATATTTAGGGGTCGGAATGGGGAAAAACTCATTTTGAGACAAATTCAAAGTTTTATTCTTTGTCAATATATCGGCTTCTAGTAGTGGTATTCCAACGGCAAAACCTGTCAATGGAAGAAGAAAATATTACCTTTACATTGGTGTAAAGCAGGTTGGCGCAGGTGGTCAAACAAGGGAGATACCACAATAGTCGGTAATGCATCCAATTCTTCCATTTTTTGCAATCAAGCTACAGGTCGTAATTTTAATCGGATGGTCACGAAATTTTGGTTGCTTATGGGGGTCCCAGAGAGAAAGAGGCATATTATTTTTGGTGGTAGTCGGATTATATTCCCTAAAAGAAATGTTTACCAGTGAAAAGCTTACGCACAGGGGTAGTGGTGTAGGGTATCACATGGTCGGCCCCATCCCGACTATAGCCTTTGCTCACTTGTTTTATCTAATTTGCTTTTCAAATCTGGTAACTCATTTTTCACACAGTTGTAGTTGACCAATCGAACTTAAACTTTGTACACTTTTCAGATTTGGATGACAATATATGAATATGAAACCAAAACCAATATGGGTCCATTGTTTCCTGTAGCTCCCATCCAGCGGTACCACCCGATTTAAGGTATTTTATCATCATTTTAAGCCAGTATTGGCTGTCTTTTGACAACTTGGGTTTCCAATGGTACAGAAACATACCCATTAAAAATTATGGACATAGGTCCAGGTTTTGGTATAGCCCCTATATAGCGATACCGCCCGATTTCGAGTGATTTAAGGATTTTATCTTTATTTTTAGCCAGAATTGGCTGTAACTTGACATTTGGAGTCCCCAATGGTACAGAAACTTCCCCACCAAAAATTATGGACATAAGTCCACATTTTGTTATAGCCTTTATATAACGGTACTACACGATTTCAGGCATTTTAAAGTTTGTATTTAAATTTTCGGCCTACATTGACTATAATTTTGTTCTCAGTGGTTAAAAAAATGTATTTACTAAAAAGTTAAAAATAAAATATAATTTAAAAAATTAAGTAACAGTGTTTTATTTATAAATGCACCTAAAAATAGAAAATAATTTTTCATGATGGAATATCTCAAATAAAACGCTTGCCGTTCAATATTGTCACAATTTTTAATTAAAATGTAAGCGTTTTATTTGAGAGATTCCATCATGAAAAATTATTTTCTATTTTTAGGTGCATTTATAAATAAAACACTGTTACTTAATTTTTTAAATTATATTTTTTGATTTTATAACGGAAAACTTAGTGGAAAACAGATAAGTTATAACATTTTTTGTGTTTTGTGTTGTGTTTTTGGCTTCTTTGTATACTTTCCTTTATAAAAGATTGGTACCGTAGTGCGTATGATTGTAATTTGAATTTTACTACTTAATAATTACGTACAAGGTACCAATCTCTTATAAGGGAAAGTATAAAAAAAACCAAAAAGTTAAAACACAAAAAATGATATAACTTATCTATTTTTCAACCGATTTCATTGGTTTTTCGCATTTTGGAAAGCTGACTAAATTTCCTTCTTGTACATCGGATGAGTAGTTAAACGACTTAAATACAAATGTGAAATGTAAAATCAAGAACGCACTGGAGGTAGGTCAACTACCACAAAAGCCAGTTCAAAATAGCAACACTACCAGCACTGTACCGTCCATTGACATCACATCATATGGTATCGCATTAAATGTTAAAAGTTCATTGATGCGTTCATTATCCTCACGTGCAAATGAGCAATTCTCAATCGGATTAATACCCAAACAATGGCAATCAAACTAACAACAGGCGGACACATGCGGGAATAAAATATGTGAAAATCCAAATCACACATACAGACGTATGTTACTTTATATACACTCATACAGTGGCATGATATGATTATTTGGTCGTTGGAAAAAACAAAACAGAAAGTGTTTGTCAATCGGTTGTGAAAATCGTGCAAATGTACGAAAACCTCAAGGAGAAAATCTTAAGATGCCGAAAATAAGAGGATTAAATAAATGTTATGTTTCAACTAAAAGTATTTACCGCTATGCAACGTATTTGGCAAACAGGGACGATTTCTCCCCTTAAAGAACTTAGGAAAGGTTATGTGGACAAAGGTTGATTTAATCTTTAAAAAATATTGTGTGCTCTTAATAAATACGAATAATGATTGAGTCTCGAGGCACAGTACTTCGTGCCACACATACCTTAGGGTTTGGGTTTATATGCCTTAAATGGATTGTGAAAATGCTCCTGCAGTAGCTTAAAAAATAGGTGTAACAAAACACCCTTTTAGATTTGATTGAATTGAAGACAAAAACTGTAGAACGAGGATTCCAAACAAAACAGTCAGGAGGTCAAACGCCCCGAGCGACACGCATGGAGGAAGCGAAACGATTTACAAGAAGTCCGTTTACTGGATTACCTATGATTGGGGTCATCTAAACCTCCAACGAGGTGAAACGGCAATAATGTGCCACAAAAATGTATGTTTTTATTTTTATCGTTCGTTGGTAATTGCACCAGTAGAGAACGTCGGAGACGATTTGGATATTTTTTTAAATGTTCGTCATAGTCCAACTTAGGTTTTTACGTACAGAAAAATTTACCACGCCCACTTTTTTAAAAATGTTACATCTATAAAACTACTGATCCGATTCTTCAGGTAATGTACAGGCATGGTTTCCGGTGAAAATAGGCATACATATTTGATGAATTTCGGGGTTCTTCCCTTATGCCCCATTTTTACCCTTCCAGTGTCTAATAATAACTGCCCAATAAAAAACATTGGTAAATTAAACTCTATATTAATACATATAATTAATTTGCGAGACAGACGTAGTTATGTCTCTGACCTTACGTCCTTATTTAGGACCAAAAGACCAAGCCAACTTTTTAAATATGTTTTATCTACAGAACCACTGAATGGCGGCACAGCAGTACTCGTAGATGTAGAGAAATTAGTAAAGTAAAAGTAGCATTTGAACTTTTGGCACCAGTTTGGAAAAGCTTAAACCTACGAACAAAGCTGAGAATATTTGTGTCAAATGTGAAATCTGTCTTGCTGTGTGGATGTACGACCTGTCAAACTCAAGTACATTCTGTGTATATTCTAACCACGTGTAAAAACGATTGCAGACCTCTAAAATTAGCAAGCGTAAATGGCAATGGATTGATCATATTCTTCGACGTGATGGCAATAGTATCACAAAACAAGCATTGCGTTGGAGTTCGATTATCAAAGAGGGAAGGGTTAAAAGACCTAAGAAAACCATTAGTGCGATTCTCTAGCTCATTTTTTGAGTTACCGACAAAAATCAGTAACATTAAAATGCAAATTTATGAATGAAAAGTTCAAATAAAAATTGACAACACTGTTGATATAGGTAGAACATTACGACTACTTTTTATATCGAATAATACCGAAATGAGAACTATCGGACTAATCGGTGATCAACTTAGATATTTGGCTCCAAAGCGACTGAGATGGATAACAGCTATTGTTAGCGTCCCATGCGCCTGTGGGAGTTAAAAAAATAAAAATAATATTGTATTAATTCTCAGGGGAAGGAATTCAAATGTGTTTCCCGAAAGAACCGAAACTGCTCTAAAAATAGCTTACAATTGGTCTATAGAACAGAATAGGTCTAAACTTCAACCCAGAAAACGGAATTTGTGTATATTAACCCAAGAACCCAACTCTTGGGAAACGAAAAAATTCGGGGACTAAACCAAATTAGGTTAAACAATTGAGAGATTTAGTCAATAGCACAAAAAGGCTTGCTCTGACTTATGAAACTGTATATCCATAAGGGCATGTGACGATTTTTTATCGCCAGCAAAAATGCGGCAACTACCATGTCCTTTTTGTAAAAAGGGTTTATTACCCAATTAAGACTGAACTTGAACCAGGCCAGTTTTTCGACTCAAAGTGGTAGAAATGTGTTCCGTTTTAGATATACATTTGATTTCATTTATATGATGTACGAAACACGCAATGTCTTTAAAAATTGCGAAAAATTGGAAAATCGAACCGAATTCTTCTAGAATAAAGTTTACAATATTTATTTCAAATATGTCGTTATATAGTTAAACTCCCCACAAATGTTCGTACCCTGCCACCTTTAACCTGTTCCAAAGCCGTAATATGTGTCCGATGACGATGTTTTTTACATTATGTTTAAATTGGCTGAGTTAAAGTGTATTCGATGACGAGAATCAATCCATTCTGCTTTCGCGACTACACCAAATGATAGTAATACACCCGTTATTATTTTCTATAAATCTGATATCATCAATCATGGTAGAAATCCACGAAAAAAAGCTAATCTGACCTTGTATAAATCTCAATGCTTAAGCACGAAAGTAACTACTGCTGTTACTGTTACATGCGAAGTATATAGCAACGATGATAAAATTATAATAAATCTGAATACAGAATGTACTAACCCTAGAAGTAGTGCCAATAAACGATTATCAATCTAATCAATTTTCCATCTGGATTGTTAAATGAATTGTTTATCGACAAATGTTATCATTTTTTTTTGTTTGGTTTTGTGTCATTTAATGAAATTGGAACAAATTACATAGACACACTGTTGTTGTACAGAAAAATTATCAAACTTCACATTATGTTCGTAGCAATTTAGATATTAATAATAGCAGTGGGGGAGAATAACGCAAAAATTACGCATGAAATTAAATCAAAATCGTTATCACCCTCCACCTTCGAACTGTCATAGTAACATAATTAAGAGCATACTTCTAGCACGGAGGGAAAGTTTGAAGTGCTGTTGACAGACAACTCGGTTTGGATTTAATTATAAAATCAAACAAGAACAGCAGCAATTGCTCAACTTGTCGTATTAGAATAATTCATTCGTATTCATTGACACGTAATTTTGGTTGTTGTACAATTAAATATACCGATGCCGTTCATTGTTAGTGTTGAACAGTGGCACTAACATAAAAATTCTGAAATTTTTTTTTTTTTTTTGAAACTGAGATTTGCTCTTAGTATTTATTATTATATTTCTGATGTTTCAAATTGTGAAGTGCTTTTAATTGGAAGGAAAAAGTTTCCATACTCGGTGAGTATAACATTGAAATACCTTGTATCATCGGTTGATATATGTAGTTAAATGGGTTTATATCAAACGTAATAGTAAAGGGACCATCTTATTTATCATGGACGTTTTTAAACCACAATTAGTTACTTATACAAAATATATATTATTTCGATTAGTAAGAAACCATGTCCCTTAATTACTCGTATTGGGTGTAATCTGTTCATCTCAACGATTTAATTCGACAATACATGCAATATTATTCACTTAGTGCAATTTTATGTCATAACAATGTCTATATTCACTAACCAAGAACTACTGGTTGCTCCACCCTCACTTTTATTTGCCAGCAAAAATACAATGTAGGAGGCATCATGAATATTTTCAATATTTACCTATCTACCAGATATCTGATCTGATGTACATCTGTACGAATACTTATTGTTCCCATTTATATGAACATATACATGTGTGTGTATTTCTATATATGAATATATCATTCATGGAATATGTACATAGTGTATATCTTTTTATTATCATATTTATTTATATTTATTCCGTTTGCCACAGTTTTTGTGTACACATTCCATATGATTTTTATTATGAGGCATGAAACCGCATGTTTCAGTGATGTCAGATTTTTCATTTTAAAATAACGCAATATTTTCTATTCTGCCATGAATTATCTTAAATATATAAAAGTTAATATAATTCCATTCTCGGTGATGTGGGCGATAATATACACCCAACAATTGGCTTTGAAATGAGAATAAAAAATCTTAACTCGTTTCGAATTTATCAACGATTAAATTTTTTATCTCATGTTGCATCATTTTCAGTGACAATCAATCAAGTAGATTATGAATTAACTGACGATGTTCCAATTTCAAGAGGTGTAAGACAAGGCTGCATATTGCCCCTACTTTTATTTAACATATATTCCGAGAATATATTCGAAGAATAAAAAAAGACAATAATAAATAAAAAAACTTCACAGCAGAGCCCGGCTGCCTCGGCTGAGGTTTGAACCTGGGTCCCCTCCAACAAACAGACAATGTTGTCGAGATCTCAGCGTTCTAAGCCACTGCCAATGTATCATATCAACAAACTAGTCGACATGATATCCAAAACTTCAAAAACTGAAGGCATTACAATTCATGAAGGAAACCCCCCAGTCAGCATTTTTTGAAAATTTTAATCAAATTCGAGTCTTTTTTGATCCGACTGCACGATTAAAAAGCTAGAATATGAGCTCATTTTCTGATCATAAATGACTCCTTTGTCGGTAGGAAAACATAACCTCAGGCGACTCTTCTAAACAAATCACAAATGAGTCTTTTTCGAGTCGTATTTCAATCATTTATTGGTGTTTTGTTGATTAATTTCGGACCCTTTTTCGAGTCTTTTTAGAGTCATGTTTATAATCATTTATGAGTCTTTAGGGAGTCATTTATGAGTCTTTTTGTTAGACGAAATAAATTAAAAAAATTTTCTTTTTATTCTTCTTTGTTTCTTTCCTTTGTTTTATAGTCTTTTCTGCTTTGTTATGTCTTTTAATTATCCTTTATGTTGCTTGGTGGTTAGTATACTGCTTCTTCATTTCACTTGGCAAAACCTGTTGTGTTGTGTTTGTCTGTACCTTTAATATTATACGTTACATTTATATCAAAATTTTGTAGAAAGTGTATATGAGAATTTTATTTTTTTATTTACAACCAAATAAAAATAAAACAAAGCAATCAGTTTTTAATCACCTAACTGTTCAAAATATGATCAGAGTATACATAATTATAATCACTTTTCAAACACCTGTATGACCCTTTTTTGATTAAGCATTTTTCAATCTTCCAGATGATCAAAATGTGACAATAAATAACAAAAAATTGTCACATTTTAAACACCTCAATGATTTATTTGTGATTGCTACACATTTGTTGTTGTATTTTAAATTGAACTCTTTTTAATCATTACAGGGAGTCACTTTCGAGTCCCTTTCTGATCACACAAGCGACTTAATCAATTTTTGATCACCAAAAGGACTCTAAAAAGACTCCTCAATGTGATTTTTGAAAAAACAGTCTTCTAAATGCTATCTGGGCCTCCTTCGATTGTATATGTGTATGTATTGAGAAAATGATTCCTAGACAAGACACTAGGGTGACTTGATAAAGAAAAAGACTTCAATAAATACTTCATAATTACAAATTTGTAAAAATGTTTGTATAAATAGAAGTTATCAAAATCGGCCTTTGTCTTCTAGCCATTAGCATTCACATACGCCTGATGAGCCTGGCTTAAACCACCAGGCGAAACGATCGTAGCGTAATGGTTGAGTGTGTGGTATTTCGCTAGAATTCATTTTTCAATACAAAACTCCTTAGGCCATGTTAGCTCGTTTAATCCAATTAATTATTTAAACTTTCATAAATAATGGCCTTCGTCTTAAAAAAAAGACAATAATAAATAAAAAAAATATTCGAACAAGTAAAAAAGCGTTAAGTTCGGCCGGGCCGAACTTTTCATACCCTCCACCATAAAATATTCTGAACTAAAATGAAATAATTATTTTTCACTCCTGCCCGTACCCATTCCTGGGTACGTTAAAATGTCAGATAATGTACATAAAATGTTTCATTCGGTAGGCCCTTTTTTATGGTGCCTATATTTAACTATGTATGTTGACAATTTTTGGTGGGCTAGAAATTGGGAGGTACCGTTATATAGGGGTTATAATAAAACATGGACCTATGTTGACAGTTTCTGATGGGAGCCTTTAATGTCAAATAACTCCTAATTCGGTTAAAAATTGTAGCTAGAATCCTCAAAATACCGAAAATCGGTACATAACGTGGGAACTTCAAATGTCTGTTTTATAACCCATGGACGAAGGTGTAACAAATTCATTAAAATTACATTGCCGGAATCAGTAAATATCCATTATCTGAGTTAAATTTAAAACCTATGTTGGAATTCAAAAGCCCAAACTAAAATAACAGATTATTTTAAATAGAAACACATCCTATATTAACATAATATATCTGCTGAAGAATGAATTTAATATGGTTATTTTTTATTACTTTGTTTTAAATTAATTTCTACAAATGTATATAGAATAAAAAAGTAAAAAATTGAATTGAATTTATTTCTTAGTAAAACAATGTATTTATACCTAAAAGTCACCATACATAATATAATTTCACCTCTTTTATAAATATCGTTTATAACGACTATCGCTTATAACGTCCGATTTTGGCCGGTCCCTTGACCGACGTTATAAGCGATTTCGACTGTATATGGTAGTAAGCAGGAATCATGCCGACAATAATACGCCACTAAAGATAAAAAACGATGAAATAGAGCGAGTGACAACCTACAAATACCTCGGAATTCAAATCAACGATAAATGGGACATCACGGTGCTCTTGAAACAATTTTAAATGGAAGGTGCTTACTAGGGTTATGACTTTTTTACAACCTCATATCCCTGTATCATAGCGTGATGAGTTTTGCCATAAGATTACATAAAATTTTAATTATAAGGTGATTCGGTGAAAAAACATCACGCACAAAATGATTTTAAAATTTGAATTAATCAAAATTATGGACAATTTTTTGAAGTCACTGAAAACAGGTATATAATTGAAAATAAACTTTAGAGCCACATGGGATAATTATAATGACATAAAATTTATTTCTTACTATTTTTCTTCAATTCTGAGAATCGTAAAAATGTCGTAAACGCTTTTATTCAAAAATATAATTTTTTAACAAAAAACAAAAAATTTAAAATTTTTTCAAAGTGACTTTTTCTCGACTTTTTTAATATTTGAATGAAATAAACGTTATTATAGTTATTAGTAGGCTTATATTTATTCATTCGTGTAACAAAAAATAATTTTTTGAAAAAAAAATTTTTTTCATTTCATATATTTTTTCAAAAAATTATTTTTTTAAAATCGATTTGTGCGTGAACTTTTTTTATATTTCAATGGAATAAACGATAGCATAGTGATTAATAGGCAAAAGTTCATTCATCCCCGCTACAGGAAATCATTTTTGAGGAAAAATGTCAAAAAGTCATAACCCTAGTGCTTACACCTCGGAAATTTTTGCGGATTCTGAAACTACAATGTTTATAGATGAGAACAATCAAAGAACAAAAAAAATCGCCGGAGCGCTTTTTAAATAAATCGCGATTTAAGTTGAAATTTTTAGGTGTTGTTTAGCTTTACGCGATTTTGCTTAGAAACCACATTTTCTATCAAAATGGGGCTAAAACAAATATTGTAGATATGAAAATACTCTACAAGATTGGCCTTTATGATATTCTCGTCGGTTTTACCGTTTTTGAGATATAGAAGTTCAAATTCGGACAATTCAAATTCAATTCAATTCTGTATCGCCCCCTTATAAAACAATGTCATGACTGCAAATTCCCAACTTAAACTTATATATCTAAAAAATGGTACAACCTAGGATAAGTTACTTAAGCCAGTCTTGTAGAGAATTTTCACAGCTTTAAGATTTTCTAAGGTCCCATATCGATAAGACTTGCGGTAGTTAAGCAAAACCGCGAAACCCTAACAAAAAAAACTAAAAATGTAAACTGAGCTTCCTTATCTCAAAAATGGTACAAGCTGGGAACAAATTATAAAGTCAATCCGCTAGCGAATTTTGACAGCTACAACATTTTCTTTAGCTCCATTTCGATTGTACTTGCGGTTTTCAAGCAAAATCGTAAAAACCTAAAAAACACCTAAAAATGTGAATTTTGACCGCGATTTATTTAAAAATCCATACAGCGATTTTTTCTTGTTTTTCGATTTTTCTCATCTATGAACACTGCTGATTTAGAATTCACAAAAACTTTCCCTGTGTAAGCGATTTTCATCAAAAATTAGTTAAGGCGCACCCTACATGACATTGTTTTATAAGGGGGCGATACAGTCAGTGCATTGTCCCAATTGGAACTTCTATATCTTAAAGATGGTAAAAACTACGAAAATACCATAAAAATCGATCTTGTAGAGAATTTTCATAGCTACAATATTTGTTTTAGACGCATTTTGATAGTAAATGCGGTTTCTAAGCAAAATCGCGAAAACCTAAACAACCCCTAAAAATGTCAACTTAAAACGCGATTTATTTAAAAAGCGCTCCGGCGATTTTTTTTGTTTTTTGATTGTTCTCATCTATAAACATTGTAGTTTCAGAATCCGCAAAAATTTCCGAGGTGTAAGCACCTTCCATTTAAAATTGTTTCAAGAGCACCGTGACATATCAAGAGAAATTAAATGCCGAATAGAAATGTCAAGAAACTATTTTTTTCAAACATAATAAAGTTTTACTTAGCCACGACATAAGTCTTACTTAAAAAATACGATTTGTAAAATGTTACATATGGTCCGTTTTATTGTACTCTGCGGAAACATGGACTTTGAAAGCTGTAGATGAAAAAAGACTGAACTCGTTTGAAAAATGGGTATATCGCCGAATTTTAAAGATCCCATGGACCGAGCGCATTACAAACGACGAAGTGTTAGAACGCATGCATGTCGAACGCCAAAAACATTCAAGATTGGACTGGACACTATAACGAAAGAACTCTTCTGAAAAAACAGAAACCTATCTATAAATTAATAAACTGATTTGTTAAATATACCAATTTATCATTATGTAATTGTATGATCGCTAAAACCCGAATACGGAATGGCAAATAAAGAAGAAGAAAATTTGTTGTATTGAGAAAATAAATATCAGTAACAGCATTAGACATCTATCTGTAGATGAATTATAATTTCTAAAATTTCCTTTTATTTTCGCGGAGCGCGTACAAACCTTTAAAAACAAATTAAAAATACGTACAGAATCTAGACAACGCGTAAAAAATATGAAACCAAAATTAAAAACATTGGCTTCATAAATTAAATATTATAGCAACAACAAAAGAGAAACAACTTATTGTAAAAATATTATTCTAAATATATGTTCGATTAGAAAAATATTTGGGAGTTCTCCAACTATTTCGCTAAAATCCTATACAATAATTAATATATACTGCTAAAACTTCATCAAGAAATATGGTTTACCATCGCGAAAGAGCACACTCATGAGATATACGTTAAGCGACGTAAAATCACGAGTTCTATAATATTATTATGAGTTTGGAACATTATCTTGTTGCGTGTCCGGATTATTAAAAAAATCAAAAAACCCCGAAACTCCGGATTCATAATGTCAGCATTAATTTTAGGTGGATGCAGTGGATATATCGAAAGATCATACACTATTAGCATGTTGCCCATGGTGTATTCTGTCATTCTTTCCTTGGGGAGCATGACGCCGGCGATATGGGTAAAGGGCATATGAAAATTTTATCGTAAAATACGTCATGGCAATAATAAAATATTATTTGCATTTAAAGACTATTTGTTTGTACGCACATATGTATATAGGGTGCAACGAAATTATGATTCAATTTTTAAAAATCAATGTTCATATACCATGTACATTATTTGTTTAAAATCATCACATCTCACTTATAAATACAATTTCAGGTCGTTCAAAAATAAAGTGTTATTAGGCACAAATTGTTGAGTTTTTTCCATTCAGGACGTTACTTTTACTGATTACGGTTAGTAACTCTCATAACTTATTACCCATATAAATATGAAGATACTAGAAACATTCCAAAATGTCGTGGATTCACCCTGTATATTTCATCTGAATGAAGAAACAAGTCTATAAATTTTACACTCTGCCATGTTTGTTTGTTAGTACATTCGTTATTGTATTTTCCCACAGAAAATTGAATGGAAAACATGACGTTATTATACTACGTGTGTGTATTTATACCTCTTCGCTGTTGCAAAATTCAAAGAGGAAATATTTAAATAACATATCCTCAAAGATAATATCAACATATCAAATATTAAAATATAAAATGTTTTCATTGAAGACAAACACACGATGGAGTATTATTTTTGTTCTATGAATGCTTCAAAACATAGGTTTTCATCTTTCCTTCCTTGTATATATTCAACTTGTTAATATCTTCCTAAGTGCATTGATCAAAAACAAATTGAAAATAAATGATCAACAAAATTTGTGACGTATTCTTAATGCAGACTTCTTTATCTATCTACATATATATAAAAAAGGATGATGTTAGTTACTACGCTTATAACTCAAGAACGGCTGAACAGATTTTGACAATTCGCACCAATTCGGAATGGTCTCATGGCAGAAAAGGATAAAACCTAAAAAAATCGCGAAAATTTGCGAAAAAATTGCAAAAATATTTTTTCATGAAAGTCAATTTTTCCACAAAATTCTATCGAGATTCGAGTTTGGAGTATACCTTGACACTTATTTGGACAGTTTTTGGCGAAAATTGTATATGCACCAACTGTGAGGGTCCATTGTTTGTAAATTTTTGAAAGTTGTATAGAATTTTTTATTCACAATCAAATCGATTTTATTTATTTTCAAGCGTCTTTTCAGGAAATTACCAGCGAGAAATGGTTAAAAGGAGAGGGCTTAGTTTAGAGTTTGTAAAGATTAGTGGTGGTTTCGGTCAGATGCCGACTGAAAAGATGAAGATGATAACGCCGAAAGTGGTTTCCACAGTTTTGAGGAAAAAAGTACAAATCCACAAAAATGGTGGGTTATTTGAAAAATCAAGAGCTCATTGGAAGTGAGGTTGTGGCATATGTTTATGTATATATATATATATATATATATATATATATATATATATATATATTGATACTGTCATGATACTAAAAAATTATATCCGCACTGAAATGGTGTATGAATTCAATCAGTTTAGTTCCCGAAGTCTGTATGTATGTACATCGAAAAAGGATGATATTCAAAATTGGAAAGAAAAAAAACAAGAAATCGGAGGTACTGGAGATTTTTTTGGTCGAATTATCTGACAAATATTCTTTATCGGGCGACCTAAGTAGGTAAATACTTATTAAACGTTAATAAGTTTGTGATATTAATTTGACTATGTTATATACATCGAAATTAAATATACGGAAGAAATATTTGCCACTGAACAAGGTGATAGCAATAATAGTATTATAGTTTTGAATCAAAGCCATCAAGTTCTGTACCTAACAAACTGCGAGACGAAGTTCGCCGGGTCTCCTAGTTTTTAATATTTGATGAAAAAAAAAAAAATCACATGACTTATTGCATAATTCACATGCAAGAAGAAAAATCTATATTTTTTGCCAAATGTTTTATACAGGGTTTAGAAGTAGCAGTTGGAACCTGGAGTCTAGCAAATTTTTCTGGTGTCGGAGCCGGAGTAATTGCAAAAAGCAGGACTTCGACTCCGGTAAACAATTTGTTCTACAATTTCTTTGTATTTTTATTTCCTTTATGTTATAGAGATGTGAATATGAATTGGTTCATGTTATGAGAAACATATATTGTAAACATTTTCCGCCTAAATGATCGGATAGAACACACTTTGAAATAATGGTTTCAGATCGCACATATTCTTAGCGAAGATCTGCTAGAAGACCTATTGGTGATCATCTTATTAAAGGCACACTGGTCATGTTTCCTTCTATTGGAATTCATTCTTGCCTTCTATGAAAGACCATGTTGTACTTTAAGAGAATTCCTACTGATCTTCAATAAGAAGACCTACTGGTCTTTTATAGAAGTGATATTGATTTCCTACGGGAAAATCTACTTGACTTCCCCCTGACCCCCTGCGTACATCCCAATTATAGGGATAATTTTTAATAATTTTCTCACGATCCCCATAAGATGAGGGATCCATTAATGAGTTCCTAATGGTTAAAGAACGTTCTTGTAGAAAATTGCCAATATCGATGCAAGTTTTTATAGTCACCACGATTTGACATACTTAAAGGTGTTTGTCACGGAGAAGGGTATACAAAGTTGGACCCAGTCCAATTTAACATAGGTTCTATTATTTTTGAGTAATAGAAAGGTGAAAATTTCTGCTACTCTTCGATGTAAGATGTAGAAACAATTCGTAAGATGTATATTATATACATATATACATTAGGCCGGGGCGATTTGAAAACCTTAATGGGCCCTTCGCGTTTCTTATTCCTGGGATTGAACTGAGCAAAAAAGTCCACTAGAGCATAGGTCTACGGTGAAAATCGAGCCTCCCGATTTTTTACTTTAAGTTTTCTTATGCACGTTTTTTGGACATATTGACATATAACAGCCAAACCATTGAGATTCTCGATCAAATACAAGGACAAAAATTGTAGCCAAGACAGTAATTAAGAACTCTCTAATACATCGCGATGCATTGGAACGCTCCTTCAGACAGTTTTGGCCTTGAGAAGGTGCAAACTTTTCGAAAAATGTCGATAAATGGCACTGTGCTATAAAAGTTGACCAGAAAAATATTCAAGCGTTCTGATGCAAAATTATATCGTGTAGGGATCCATGGACAACGACAATGTCTTTAGTTCGTTTGGGTCACTTTGTTTTATTTTTTTATAAAGGTAAAAGTAGTGAACATCTGAGTTTCTTACATTTTCACAACGGATTTCTATTGATCCTTCCTCCTTTTAAAGGGGTAAATAATATCTTTCGAACAAGTTATTATTTTTAAAAACGGTTAACAAATGGCTATGTTATAGTGGTTAAAGTCTGAAAAACCCCCACAAAATAAACTATAACTGAATTTCTCATAATTTTCGAAACTATAATGTTTTTTATTAATTTTCTCGTTTAGAGTTAAGCTTGATGATCGGAAATTATTTGCAAGTGAAAAAGGAAAGCCAAGGACTCGAACCCACATAGTCACCAAATTACGTTACCTGGTTTCACTGGTGGTAAAGCAGATCTTCAGACGTATCGACTATGTAATGGCTTCTCTGTCCTAGAACTTTTCGTTTTTCAAATGCAAATGTGTTTTATACATTTACGCGGATATTTGGATATCAAAAAAACTTTGTCACGGCGTGTTAGCGTTCAAAGCCAAAACTCACAACTTCAAAGGCAGTCTATGTCTTCGAGTTGTCGTGAGAGACTCCATGTTATGCCCCTTCTCTAAGAGCAGACTTCATTTTTTATTTTTCACATTAGCAAAGATAAATCATGGCGGCAATACAGATATAATTACTTCCAGCAATCTGTAGGATTAAGTTTTAAGATCGTGGCATTATTCCCGTTTACATGAACTTCCCTTTATGTATCGTTTTTTAACCACTAAACCAAAATAGTCTATAAAAAATAATACCATGTCAATACATATTTAGACATGATAATTTCTCCAATTGACTAGAACTTCATGTTACGCTAAATCATGTAAAAAGGTCCATGGACGATACATCGACATATTCTACCATCTCGACGATATTAATGCGACTTCGAAAGCAATTTGAGAACATACTTTTTCTGCATTATTTATATGGTCAAGTGGAACTCCCTTACCCTGCGTTTACAAAAGACAGGACAGTTGGCTTCATGTATTGATTGTCAAAAAACCAAAACTTGCCTCTGTGACGTAGGCGTCCAGACAACTGCAAAAACAGTTGTAAAATTATGATTGAAAACTATAGATTCCTTTTTGTTTTCCGTTTACATATTTTGTTTTTGTACATTTTCTTTTGTTTTCAACTCATTTAAGTTACCATCTCACTTCTTTTTCACAAAAATGTCAAAAATTTGTTAACCTTACTGTCTGTGAAAAACTGATAGACAGCTGGCAGACATCCGACAAATGTATGTATGTGTTAGTAAATCAGAGTTGTATTTGAAGACAGACTGTCTGGTGTAAACGCCAAGTTAACTGAATGAATAGAATTTAGTAACATCTTTAGAAAGACAAGTGTTAATCCGCTGACTTTAATGATGAGGATTGTGCCTAACAATGGTGTCGATGTAGAACACGAATGATTAACCCCCTAAACCATTACTACATCCGATTATGTTACTTTATAAACATTCCATGTTATGGGAAAGACATGAAAATCATTATCATCATAACTGTCACAGGAAGTGATCGAAAATAATAAAAGACAGAAATGAAATTGATGTTCTTGCTTTTGTTTTTTTTTTTTTAACTTAAAACACGTGGACCCTCTGACAATCAGTATTGTTAACACACACATTGAGAAAACTGGAACATTGCATTTTCTTGGCATAAGCTTAGCAGAACGAACGGTAAACAAAAGCATAACGTCAAAAAGGAAACCGGAAAAGGTGCGAAGTAACAACAACATTTCCTTTGAAAATTAATAAAAATATATAACGTAGAGTACACACAATGTAAAAGCCATTTTACCTCACCTTACTTTTATAAACAAAAAAAAAGAAAAAAAAAACATCTAAAGGAAGTAGTCAGGATAATAATCTAAAAAGGGACAAACAAAAAGTTACCATAACTGAAATGTCCGTTATTCACTTGTTGTGTTGACCGATAAACAGATTTGTTTTCTCTTCCTTTGTGGTTGTTCCTTTGGCAGGGAGTTGTTTGAACCCTTTTTTCCATTCATGTCGCAGCACTCCTAATTATTTTGACTAATATCCTTTGATGAGTGTAATTAACTTTTGTTTGACTGCGCATTGTTGTTGTTATTTTTGTTGGAAATTAATTAAAGCTAACACTTTTTTTCGACATCAAGCTATCTGCTTGGGGGTTGTTATTAATGGACACCAAGTATGAGCGGGAAATCATAGACAAGTCTAATACCATTTTTGAGGTACGAATTTTTTATTATGTTTGTTTTTTTTTTATTATAATTTCTTTGTTTTGTTTTTTTTTTCAGTCGTTGTTGTTGTTGTCTCTTGCTGTTATTGTCATTGTGTTTATCATCTCTTTTGTCCTTTGTAGTCATTTTGTCAATGAGTTCGTTGCACGCAATAACGTCGTCTATATTTCTGTTGTCATACATTTACGTTTTGCTGAGCCACCCTTGGAAATTGTTGTAAGTACCAGAATGACATTCAATTCATAGCTCGTATAATTACACCATAGCGAATGTAGAACAAATACGTCCTTGCATCTCACACCATGGACACAGACATGTTTATGTATGTCTGGGACCTTGCAAAATGTATATCAAACTCCGATCCGATTTTCACAAATTTTTTTTGAATTCGTTTTTTAGCCAAAAGAATGAACTGGTAAAGTTTTTCCATCGATTGGACCGATAGGAGTTAAAAAACAACTTTTTTAGGTTGCTCTAATGTGCATATATGTTTTTATACACTCAGGTTAAAGAATAGAGCTGGCAAACTATCGATGTTCCCAATATTAGATATTTTGGATATTTAGTTTCAAAAAATCGGTAGCTATCGATATTATCGTTAATTTGTCATTACCATTCATTTAGAAATAAAAATGGCGGAAATGTCACTGCTTTTGTTGACATTTTGCACAAGTACTTCACAGAAATATAAAGGAAAAAAAAACAATTGTATTTATTAGTAAAAAGTCAGAAAAATATAATTATACCCTCAGCATATATGCTAACGAGGGTATATACACTTTCATATGTTTAAATGTGACTCATCGTATGTTTGGACGAAATCCGTTTCAGACAATTTGGAGTTGATTTAGCCATGTCCGTCCGCATGTTTGTCTGGTTGGAGCGCACGATAGCTCTCGAACGGATCAACCGGTTCTGTCCAAAATTTGCTTTTCGTAATATTTTGTCCAAGCTTAGCTTAAGTTCGAAGATGAGTTATATCGGTCCACTCCTTCCGGTACCTCCCCAACAAAAAATTAAAAATGTTCGGAAAAATTGTGCGCACAATAACTCTTGAAGGAAGTAACCGATGTGGTCCACACTTTGCACATCGTGAAATTTCTACCAGACTTAGATGAGGTTCCAATATGGATTCAATCGGTCCACTCCTTCAGGTACCTCCCACACAAAATTTCGGAAAAGTTCAATTTAGGACCTGCTCTCGAATCGCTTTGATTTTTATTGTAACAACTTGTATTTACTGTCCTCTATACGAAGGTACAAGTTTCATCAGGGCCTAGTCCATACTTCCTGAGAAAATAGCCTGAAAGGTGCAAAAAACCCCTATGAAACAATGTGTTGTGGTTGGAGAGCAAGATAACTCTCGATCGGATCTGCCGATTCTGTCCAAAATTTGGCCTTCGTAATATTTTGCCCAAAATTAATTTAAGTTCGAAGATAAGCCATATCGGTCCACTTCTTCAGGTATCTCCCCCCAAAAAAATAAAAAATGTTCGGAAAATTTGGTCCATACTCTACACATCCGTTTCGAATATGTACTATATTTTCCACTCATTCGGGTACCTGCCACACAAAATTTGGGATAAGTTCACTTTAAGATCTGCTCTCAAGTCACTTTGATTCTTAAAAGCTTGCTTTTAAAGCAAGCTTTAAGCATTAAAATCTGGCTTAAATTACATTTTATAGACCTATGCCCAAAGAAAGAAAGAAAGACAGAATACACTATTGGCAACATGATACCAGTGTACCAATGATACCATTGATGCTGACATTTTGAAGCCGGAATTTTGGGGTTTTATGATTTTTTTAATAATCCGAACGCGCAACAGGCTGGGGATATATCTCTGTCGGCTAAGCCGACTGATTTGTTTTTACGTGTTGTATTGGATATACGTACGATAAAACGTTTCCTTTATTTATAGATGTGACCCATAAGCATTTTTAAGAGGGCTTTAGAATCAAATGTAGAAAGTCATATATTTGTGGCTATCTACCCGCCATCCTTTAATATTGCTATTGGCAGACACACAGTGTTTCAGAATCGATTTTTCCTGTCAAAATTCTGTAACTTTTGAATGGATAGAGATATTTTCATAATTCTTTTTTTGTTAGATAGATAACACAATCAGTTTTCAGACTAGTTTGAGTTATTTTGCATCATAATATGAGTGTTTTTGTGGTTTTTATATCTTCCTATGTATTAAAGATGGTCAAACACCAACAAATAAACAATAAAATTACCAAAAAAAATCGAAAAAATAAAGTCGAAACTTTTTTTCAAAAATTTATAAACAAAAATTTACAAAAAATTTAAATTTTTTCAAAAATTAAAAACATACACCTTGGGTTTTCATAAAACTTATATAACTCGTATAAGAACTCATATACTCAAAAAATGTTAATTTGTGTCAAAAAGCTGTAATTCATATGGAAATAGTATAGAAAAACACACTTTTTACCCATGTTATTTCAATAAATTCAAAAAAGTGTTAAACGGACGGAACTGGAAGTATATATGGGCTGAAAAAGGAGACTCTCGGGCATCTTTCTGTGAAAACAGAATTTTTTTCCATGTTGTTCCACAAAAGTTCTAGTCCACTAAATTTGGAATTTCATAAAATTTAGTATCTTAGGAAAAATAAAATAGCTCATTTTGTGTAAACGCTACGGTAATTTACTAAAACGATTTTAAAGGCCAAAAAAAAAAAAACAATGAACACAATATCTGTTATAGTTTCCGAGAAATAGCTACGTCTTTCTTCAGAAATTTGCAAAAAAAATACGTATTTCCCAAAAATGGGGAAGACGTTCATTTTTAAGGGCACACCACGCCCACACCTTCCAATATTTTGACCTAATTTTTTGGTTTCCTTAGTTTCAATATGTTTACTATCGAAAATTTTGATTTTTGGCCAGGAAAATCGATTCCTGGACCATTGTGCGACATATGTGTCATACCCCTTTGTGTTGTAATTGAATAAGGGCGGAAGTTGTAGTTTTTGTTTTGTCATAATTTTGATTGAACACACGTCAAGTGAATACACATGTAATGCATTTTGACTTACTAAATGACTGCGGACTTTTTTATTTTTAACGTGTCCTACTTAAATGGACAAGCGAAAGGGTAATATTTGTATTGTGGTTTCACACCAAATGTGTGATAATAATCTATCTGTTTTTATTTTGGGGGTTGATTTATGACGTTACCATGCATTCCGTGTTGAAGAAGGAAATTATAATGCAATGTAAATATGTTAGTTATTTACTATTTGCTTTTAGTATGTATATGGATATGTAGAATAGCCTTCAAGCATTTTAAGGTTCCACCGGAGGGCAAGACAAGCAATCCGGTCTCATGACAACTGATATGTTGCACAATTCTGATGGTTTTGTCCATTATTAAAAACATAGAAGTATCCTACATTTGCAAAGTCGGCAAACCAAACCACAATTTACCTAAATAATAATATAGATCGATTAATCTTTCTTACTTTCTCTTGACATACTCGTACAAACATATGTTACCAGAAATATCTCCGAACGGAGAAGGAGACACTCTCTTTTATCAATGAGTGCAACCCAATTCATATTTTTTTGCATTTATTTTATTTATAAGTAGATAAGTTTTACATTGCTGAAATACTCAAGAAATGTCTTTCGAAAACAACGCAGAAGTTACTGCAATATTTAAAGCAGAATTCAGCACCTCTTTACTCCACTCACTAATTGAAAAACCATGCACTGACAACAGAGTTTGCTCAAATTGTTGTTGTTGTGTGACGAATGCTGATTTAAAGACATTAAGGGGTTACATTTACTTATCAATCAAATCAAAAAATCGATAGAAAATTATTTTCGCAAAAATTTCATGTCGATCGAAGCAAGATTGGCTGATATATGAGCAGTGGAAGGGAACAATTTATATATATCTATGTATATCTTTAATATACAGCTTATATCTTTATTCCTGGAAGACACATTCCAGGTAAGTAAGCTATACTTGGAAAAGGAACTGTTGAACTTTCTATTGATGCCAATTGTGTTGGTGTACATGATCAGTAGGGTTATGACTTTTTTACAACCTCATATTCCTGTATCATAGCGTGATGAGTTTCTACATAAGATTACATAAATTATTATTTATAAAGTGATTCATTAAAAGAGCTTCCGCACAAAAAGCTTTTAAAATTTTTATTTTTTTAGAACTTTTGAAATTCTTTTGATGTCACTATAAGCAGATCTTTTATTGAAAACAAGATATAGGGGCACTCGAAAAAACGAAATGGCATAACCGTTGGTTTCACACTATTTTATCGTCGTATTATTACATATACTTTACTTTATATATAACATTATTTCATATATCATAAAAATTAAAAGCGGTTTGTGCGTGACCTTTTTCAATATTTATGTGAAATAAAAGTTATTTTAGTCATTAATAGGCAAAAGGTCATTCATTCATGCAAAAAGAAATAATTTAAAAAAAAAATTCACTTCATAGTATTTGTTCAAAAAAAATATTTTCAAAAGGGTTTGTGCGGAACCTTTTTTATAATAAAATGGAATGAACGCTATTTTAGGCATTAGTAGAAAAAAGCTCATTCATTCTCACTTCAGGAAATCATTTTTGAGAAAAAATTTCAAAAAGTCATGATCGGTTTTTTTTATAGTGTAATCATAAACTCGCTAGAGGTCGCAAATATAGCTCAATAGTCACTAAATTTTGCACGAGGTAAGAGTTTTAGTCGAAGAAGATGCCTACAATTTTGGATGATAATCTAATATAATTTAGGGGGTGAAATGGGCCATTACTTTTGTATGAAAAATATAAAAATATTATTTTTTGGTCCATATCTTAATTCCTAGAGGGCATATAAAGAAGCCTATTTATGGGAAAAAACTACTGACCTTTCCCTTGATGCAAATTGCAATAATGTGTCTCCTAGATAACGGACCTACTGCCTAATATATAATGGATTTTGTGTAGAGAACCACATCTTCCTGTCAATCTACAAATTGTCTCGATCATGCAAATTACGTGGATTCCTAGCGTATTAATTGTCCAATTGGATTTTCTATACATATATTGCAGCATGGGATAGTTTCGCCACTTTTGTTTCAAAATGTACTCGGTGTCTTTTGTAGGTCTTATACATATATTTATTTATATTGGGTGTATTCCAAAAAGAAACCTGATGTTCAAAGAAAATTTAAATATGTAGTGGAAAGGGCTATGCAATGCCATTTTTTTTTAATTTTTAATTGCTTTTTATTTTGTATTAAAAAGCCTATGGGCCAATAATCTAATACAATATTCTTCAGATTATAATCATAATTATATTAAGAAAAAGAACTAAATAACCCTAAGACTTACAAAATGTGTTACTTACTAATTATAAGGACAAAATTATAGCTGGGTATATTAAATCTTTACTTCTGACAGAGGGATTACTCTCAAATGCCCCTTAAGAGGGAATAGGTAACTAAACATATATTTAATGCAATTATGTTATCTGAAATATTAGAAAAATGCTTGAATCATTTATAAACCATTTCAATAAATTAATTTAAACTGCATTAAAAAATACTACGTTTAGCAATGTCGATTGAATCGTTGCTTCTAAAAGAGGACTACTACATTTTAGGAATATTTTTTAGAAATGTATAAAATATAATTGTAACATTAACATCCATGAGTGCACCCCGATTCCTGGGACCTACTGTTTATCACCGAGTCCGAACCGCGTGTCCTAAGACACCGCCTTGAGAGAAGTATTACATGGCTGAAATACGCAGAGAATGTCGCCCTAATCTATATCTGGTAGCTATATTAGGAGTGTAGAATATGGACATCAAGAGTTATCGTGCGCACAATTTTTCCGAACATTTTTGAACTTTTGGGGGGAGATACCTAAGGGAGTGGTCCGATATATCGTGATGACAATTTCAATGACATTCTTTTACAAAACCTTCTGATGAATCAGCTCGTCACGAAAGAGAAAAATGACAAAAAAAAAAAGTAAATACAAATATTTTTACATTTATATTTATACCCTATACCACAATGTGGAAAAGGGTATAATAAGTTTGTTTTCCCAAAAATTCATGTAACGCCGCGAAATATTCGTCGTAGACCCCTCATGTGGTATACCAAACTTCATATCTCGACGAGATAAAGCGATTTAGCGATGTGTGTCCGTCCGTCCGTCCGTCCGTCTGTCCGTCCATTAAAAATTGTAATCAAGCTAGAGGCCGCAATTATGGACCGATTGTCACGAAATTTAGTATGGAGGTCGGGTTTGGACCAGAATAGAACTGATTAGTTTTTGGCGATGATCGTGAAATGTTAAAGGGATGAAATGGACCAAAAACAAAATTTTTGCTCGATTTTGTAGCCGCTCTGTAGGTCGCAATAATAGTCCGATCGGCGCGAAATTTTAAACGTAGTTTTGGTTTGAGATGAAGAAGTAGCGTGCAAGTCAACGGTATGATCGGATAATATTTAGCGGGTTAAATTGATCAAAACGTTTGTGTGAAAATTGGTAAAATTTCTAATGCACATCTTATAACAGCTAGCCCGGAAAGCTAGTGCACAGGGATAGTGGTATAGGGTATCACATGGTCGGCCCCGTCCGACTATAGTCTGTTCTTACTTGTTTTATTTTATTTTTATTTATTTAACTTGCTTTGGGGTCCGTTTCAAATATAATAGCTCATTTTTAACCAGGGTTTCGGAGTCGAGGTTTTTTCACGACTCCGGCTCCGACTCCGACTCCGGGTCGACTCCGAGAGTGAATTCCTATACCACTAAAAATGAATAAAATGTGCACACATTTTTAACTTTTTCCTATATTTTGGCCTATATAGGCTAATGTGTTAGTTTTTCCTTACATATTGATTAGAAAGGGCATTCGTTCGAATACATTCGAACATATCAATATTGTTTCTGCCGAATCTTACATTGAAAATAGCAAATTTAGAAAGTTTTTTTTTTTTTTGTTTTGAAAATGTTGCCTTTTTAGGCGAAGATCATTTTTAGTATTAATTTTTAATTAATTTCTCGTTGAAAATCGAGCTTAACGATCAATAATGCATCTGAAAAAGGAAAGCCGACGACTCGAAAGTTTTTGTCGCTTTTCCTTTTTTGTACGAGTATATTCTGGACGGAATTCTTCCGCCTGAGAAAATCTTTAAGCTTTCAAAATATGTGAAAATGAAGGGGCAATACAAATCATAAGGACTACATGCAATAAAAATTATAAGCAATTCAAACTGGTATAACCCAACATTTTAGTGCGCTTAGCCTTAAAAGGAGACCCCCAGTTGTAAAGCTCAATAAAAGCCATTTTTCATGATTTTTTCCCAGAAAACTACGTAACTTTTTGCGTGATTTTTTTCTTCATCTGAAAGCGAAAAATTTTACGAAGTTTTGAGACCGTCTACGAAACCCTGTTTTTATTAAAGCATTTTGCGGTGCCAACCAACTCTACCTCGAAAACTGATAAGCCAATTGTCATATATTGGTGGCCGATTTCGAGAAAAACACAGTTTATTTGCTGCATACAAAATAAAATAAATTGTTCCCATCCAACGCTTATACTATGGCAATATTGTTCCGATCGACTTAAAAATTTGATCACATATTCTATGCTATGCTATTTATACTAAAGTTCAACGCTCACATTTTGAAGTTTGGTGTGGAGTGGATAATTTTATTGAAATATTGTGTAAACAACCCATCACGTAGGCAGACAGATGTTTTCTGGAACTGAAAAATTAGCACACGAAAAAATTAGCATGAAAATATTCTACAAAAATGTTGCTAGGAAAATGTTATGTAGGGTCGGTCCACTAAGACAAGAAATCGATATTGTCATGTTTCCATTGTCCTTTATCACTTTTACCCGATCCTTTCTCATGAAAACTCTATGGTTATGTATTTCATTGAATTTCGTATATGCTATTGATTGTGTAGAAAACTCGGATCCACATGAACTATGTCTGTTCCTGACAGACAGATCCGGTTATTTGAATGTCTACATCTAATGCCTTCATTGAGTACATAAAGAATCCTAGAAGAAATATTCGCCGTTTGTCAGACTTCTGAGTTATGGCGGAATGAATCTATCGTTGACAAACAACGAATTTAATCTGAATTTCATATATAGTTAATAGATTATGCGAAATTTACCGAAATACATAGAGACCACAATGTATTTAATAGAGGACAAGGATGATTTCTTATAAAAAAGAGGATGAGAATACCAATAGACCTTTGTGAGAAGACCAGTAAGACTTCTGACGAAAGAGGTTAAAAGTCCAATCTTAATTTTATTGTTATAGAACTTTACTTTTGTTTGCAAAAATGTACATTTGGATCATCAAAATAGGGATGAATTGACTACACTTCAGAGGATAGTTAATATCCTGTGAATTGTCCTTTAAATTAGTATAAAATACCGTTTGCATATATGTTTTCTTATAATTTTCTTTTAAAATAAATAATGATTTAAAAAAATGTTCTTGTTCCAAATTTAATCTTATGTTTCTATAACGTGGAAAAAATTTTGCCCGGAGTCGGAGTCGAGTTATTTATTCCGACTCAGACTCCGACTCCGACTCCAACAAAATTGCTCGACTCCGACTCGTAGACTCCGACTCCGAAACCCTGTTTTTAACACAGTTGCAGTTGACCAATCGAACTGAAACTTTGCACACATTTCAGATTTTGATAAAAATACATGAATATAAAACCAAAACCAATGTGGGTCAATGTTTTTCTATAGCCCCCATATAGCGGTACCACCCGATTTCAGATGGTTTGAGGATTTTATCATCATTTTTTGTGGGAATTGGCTGTAACTTGGCATTTGGAGTTCCCAATTGTACAGAAACTCCCCCACCAAAAATTGTGGACATGGTTCAGATTTAGGTGTATAACGGTACCATTCGATTTCAGGAAATTTAAAGTTTTTATCTACATTTTCGGCCTAAATTTACCGTAATTTGGTTATGGACTTCTCAGTGATCAAAAAATGTATTTACTAAAAATTGAAGCTTAAACCTTCCAAATACCGAAAATTGGATGGTACCGTTCTATGGGGGCTGTATTAAGGCGTGGACTTGTACCAACCAATTTCTGGGGGAATGTTTTATACCCCAAACGAAGACTAAATACCAAATTTTAGCCACTTCGGATGAATATTGAGGCCACAACTTTCAAAATACCGAAAATCGGTAGGTACCGTTCTATGGAGCCTATATAAAGGCGTGGACCTATACCGACAAATTTAGAGGTTAAAGTTGAATACACCCAACGAAGACTAAATACCAAGTTTCAGGCATTTCAATGGATTATAGTGGCCATAACCTTCAAAATACCGAACATCGGGAGGTACCGTTCTATGGGGCTATATGAAGGCGTGGACCCATACCAACAAATTTCTGGGGGAAAGTTTTATACCCCCAACGAAGACTAAGTACCAAATTTCAGCCATTTCGGTGTGATAATGAAGCTAAAACCTTCAACATACCGAAAATTGGGTGGTACCGTTCTATGGGAACTATATCAAAACGTAGACCGATATAGCCCGTTTGCAATACCAAACATCCTAGGAGTAATAGAAACTTCTGTACCAAATTACATAGCTTTATTTTAAAAACTGCGAGCTGTATCTTGATTTCAACAGACGGACGGACGGACGTGGTTATATCGACTTAGAATTTTACACTGATCAAGAATATGTATACTTTATAGGGTCTCCGATGAATATTTCGATGTGTTACAAACGCAATGAAAAATTTAATTATACCCTCCATATTATGGTGGAGGATATAATAAGTTTCAGTGTTTTATTTATAAATGCACTTAAAACTTGAAAATAATTTGTCGCTTAGCCTCAAGAAGTATATTCTTCCTCATGATGGAATCTCTCAAATAAAACGCTTGCATTTAAATTAAAATTTTTAATAAAACGCTTGCATTTAAATTAAAATTTTTAATTTAAATGCAAGCGTTTTATTTGAGAGATTCCATCATGAGGAAGAAAATACTTATTGAGGCTAAGCGAAAAATTATTTTCTAGCTTTTAGTGCATTTATAAATAAAACACTGAAACTTATTTTTTTTAATTTGAAGCATTGTGGTGTTTTTTTATTGGGATAGCGTTTGCAATTTTGTTTTTTCAAAATAGTCTGGCTTAATCCCATTGTTGTTGTTTTAATATTTTAAAACAACTATTTTATTAGTGAAAAAGATTTGGCATTGCTCGCCAAAGGGTAAGGCAGGGAATACTATAGTTTCGATCCACGCCACTGGATCTCATCAGTTCCCTTGTTTCTTGTTTGTGGATATTCTCCACCGAAGTTATTTTTCAATAACTTCTTCAACAAGAAACTTTTTATACCCAAACATCAATCGTCAGCTCGAAGTATAAAGGTATGCAAAGAAAAAAGTTCAATGAGAAGTTTTTCCTTGGCAACCTCATACAACTCCGACGAAAGTGTCTGCAAAAACAATTCAAACCTCTTCCAATTGTATGTGTCGTCGAATTTCGACGAATGCACACACCAAAATTTGGTTGGTCTGCTTTACAGCAAAAACAACACACGTCGTGCCAGTGTCTTCAATTTGATGAGATCCAGTGGCGTGGATCGAAACTATAGTATTCCCTGCCTTACCCCTTGGCGAGCAATGCAAAATCTTTTCCACTAATAAAATAGTTGTTTTAAAATATTAAAACAACAACAATGGGATTAAGCCAGACTATTTTGAAAAAACAAAATTGCAAACGCTATGAGGTTGCCAAGGAAAAACTTCTTATTGAACTTTTTTCTTTGCATACCTTTATACTTCGAGCTTACGATTAATGTTTGGGTATAAAAAGTTATTTTTTTAATTATTTTTTATTTACTTATTACAACAAATGTCGTAAATCCAATGTTAGTCACCTCTACTTACTTTAACTTATTTATGATTTAAACACCCCAACTTTTTTTAACGTTCACAATTTATTTTCCACTGTCCAAGATCCAATGGGATATACACAGACACGCTCGAACCATGTTGTCTGACGTGACACGAAAATATTAACATAAACCAACGGACTGACTGCAGGACGTGCGGTACCTATCATAAAAATGGCCATCAATGCGGAGAACGCACAAAATGCCAAATTTTCATGCAGATGAGTCCTGAAACCGGCAACCAAACCCCGGGGGCATTTAATTTCCATGGGTTTGGTGCTAAATCTATTTTATTTCCTCTACAGGCGAAATTATGCAACAAGATTTTGCGCCGGCACGCTATAACCGGATATTTGAGCTAAAGTGAAACGGAAGTCAATTGAACTCTCCACGTTGTTTCGACGTTCACATGTGTTGTGTTTTGTCTTTTTTTACTTTTTGCTCACTTTCTCACGTGTTTTGTCCGTATTAATTACCGTTTTGTGTTTGGATGGTCGTTTTTGGGTGGAAGGCAGACACAACCCTCAGTGGTCAGCGTAATGTTGCTACATTTGGCAATTATATTCAAAATGTGAATTTGTCTTTATTCTCGCTGCTGTCATAAAGTTCCTGGCTTTCGCCGAGGATTGCGTGCAAGGATGACCTTACGATGACACCATCAGATAAGTTAACATAAAATTGTTTACGTGCTCCGTATTTGCTGTAATGTCTCTGGTTAGTCACGTGGTATCTGTCAGTTATATTTATTAGAAGGAAATTTGGCTATAAAACTATACATTAGGGTTATGACTTTTTGACATTTTTCCTCAAAAATGATTTCCTGTAGCAGGGATGAATGAACTTTTGCCTATTAATCACTATGCTATCGTTTATTCCATTGAAATATAAAAAAAGTTCACGTACAAATCGATTTTAAAAAAATAATTTTTTGAAAAAATATATGAAATGAAAAAAAAAATTTTTTCAAAAAATTATTTTTTGTTGCACGAATGAATAAATATAAGCCTACTAATAACTATAATAACGTTTATTTCATTCAAATATTAAAAAAGTCGCGAAAAAAGTCAATTTGATAAAATTTTAAATTTTTTGTTTTTGGTTAAAAAATTATATTTTTGAATAAAAGCGTTTACGACATTTTTACGCTTCTAGAATTGAAGAAACATAGTGAGAAATAAATTTTATGTCATTTTAATTATCTCATGTGGCTCTAAAGTTTATTTTCAATTATATATCTGTTTTCAGTGACTTCAAAAAATTGTCCATAATTTTGATAAATTCAAATTTTAAAATCATTTTGTGCGTGAAGTTTTTTCACCAAATCACCTTATAATTAAGATTTTATGTAATCTTATGGCAAAACTCATCACGCTATGATACAGGGATATGAGGTTGTAAAAAAGTCATAACCCTACTATACATACGAGTATATGTATAAAAAATAAACAAAATATTGTTTGAGCTCATGTGAATGTAATGGATTTGTTTGATTATTTGGGTATATAGCAAAGACGCACAATGGATGGTTTTGAAGAGTGTATGTGTTTAGAAATGAAAGAGTTTGCCATATTTTATGGTGTGGTAATTCCTTCTCTTTGCCGCCACTTGTGACCCTTGGCAAGGAGAACCAGACTTGTTGGCTCAGTTTGGCACAAAGTTGTCAGAGGTTGGATTGTGTATTCACCCATGATTCGCAATCATCGAGTGGTGAGCATCGGACAGTAACATAATAAAGGATCGATTGTTTCTGTTTCTTCTACATAATATGATGTAGTCAGCAATGACATTACTTTCCCATTTGCAGGACATTGATCTTATTATACAGTGACCCGTGATAATTCCCACTAGTTTCTGGTCGGATTTTTTCATGGGAAGCAGATATGTAGTTCTTTCCTTGAAAAGAATTGGAAAGATTATCTTAGATAATTTATAGCTTGGTTCATTTTACCAGATATACCCAAACTTATCCCTATATCTTTGTTCTATATGCCGCAAGAAATGGCACAAAGGCGGCGTGATTGAGTTGACGATTTGAATATCAATTGACTCCGATGCACAACGCGCCAGTTCATCTGCAATTTCATTTCCTTCAATGCTGCAATGACCCGGGACCCAAAACAAAGTAACGATTGATTTTAGCATATCCAAGGCATTCTTGTAGTTCCAAATCGCTGCAGACTTGATAGTGTGCGATCTAAGTGATTTAATGACCGCTTGACTATCTACGTAGATAGTCACCAGTCCATATTATTCCACCGCTTTTCATATTACATATATACCAATTTTACAGCGTTATTAATTGCAAAGACGTCGGTTTGAAAGATACTAAAGTTTTCGTGTAACTTGTATGAGAGCCGTAAATTGAGGGTATAGTTGTAGATGACTGACCCTGATCCCGTTTCCATCTTCTATACCGAGTAGTGGTGGGGAGTTCTGGATTTAGGCTTCCCTGTGAGGTATATGGACATACATTTGGTCGAAGTACAGTTGTGGTGATAAATAGTCACGGATTTCCCCCGATCCCAGTGGTAGTCTCGATCGTCTTAGCATATCCATATTCGAAGTTGCGCCTTGAATTTATCTCATTGAGTCGAAGTACACTCTTTGCTGCCAGTTTCTGCACTACAAGATTCAAGTAGTACGTTGAAGGCACCTGTGATTAGTATTGATGCCGCTCTATTGAAGATTGATGTCTTGCTTAAAGCATTCCACCATAACAGAGAACCATAAAGGATGGCCTATGCTATCAATTCCAGCTCTTGTCAATGTTTTCTTGTATGAATATAGAACTATAATGCATCTTTTTGCACGTTCTTGGTACCGTGGTACTTGGCGGAGCTCAAGGGTGACTCCTTTATGCATTAGTAAGGTGAAAGATTCGACTTTCCCTTGTTTGTCACAATACCAGCAACCGGTTTGCATTCAGAATGCAGTTATTCCACAAATACTACAACTGATCTTGTATCTTTTAATGTTATCCTGCAAAATGTTATCAGCTTTTTGGAAATACTAAACTCAGACATGTCTTGGACAACCTTTTTCATGAACATATGGTATGTGTCGATGTGTTTTTCATGAGTTTTCTCTCCACCTAAGACCGTTTGGGGATGATCCGATAATTTCATTGACCATCGACAATACGATCGATAGCACTTTTTCTGCAATGGGTAGGAGATTTATGCCCCTGTGGTTGGCAAAAACCGCACATAGCAGACCGAAGATTCAATAGTTGGGAATCAATCATACTCCTTATTAGCATGTCGCCAGTGGTCTTGAACAGTTTGGCAGTCAGGCCATCAGCTACTGCTCCCTTATTGTTCTTCAGCCTTTTAGTTGCTGTCATGACCACACTTTGGTTAAGTGGTGTACATTCAATGCTGTTGTTTGCAATTGGTTCCTGTGTATCTTCAATGCCGCCGCTAAATGCTGGATAAAGTGATTCTTCCAAATCCTCAGTGCACTATCTGTATCAGTTACCCGATTCATCTTTGCAGGAAAATATACCTGCAGCATGCCCTTAAATCTGGGGATTTACACTCTGGTAAAATTTTCGGAATTCATTCCGACTCCTGAACATGTTTCTCACGCTACCTTTTCCCTGCGGTTAATTTTTCTTCTGACCTTGGTGCTTCGTGTTGCTACTGACAAAACTCGAGATCGTACAATGAATTTTAGAGTTATGGTGTTTGGTACCAAAGTATAGATTTTATAGCAACAGAAGCAACAGAGTTGACCGCCTGGTCTTAGCCTCTCCATATTGTCTCCAATTTCGTCGTCTCCATCGCCGTCGTCGGAATACGATACACCCCGCACCAAACAAAAACGTAGATTTAAATGCTCATCATGAGTCTTGGCATTCCGTCTTAGGCAATTACCAGAAGGGTACAGTGCTGGCACGGTGAAGGTGAGGATAAGATGTGATTCCCTCAGCTCGTCAGATATCACCATTGTGGTTCCTACCACAGCTTCCGTTAACAGAACACCCCGTCTTCATCCGACCGCAGTAATTTTTATACCCTCCACCATTGTATGGAGGGTATACTAAGTTTGTTTTTCTGTTTGTAACACATCGAACTAGTTCCTAGTGGTCACAAAACATCTCCACCAAAAATTGTCAACATAGGTCAATGTTTTAGTATAGCCCCCATATAGCGGTACCTCCCGATTTTCGGTATTTTTGGGATTTTAGCTATATTTTTTGACCGATCTGCCTGTAATTTGCCAGTTAAGCTTCCTAGTGGTCACAAAATATCTCCATTAACAATTGTCAAAATAGGTCCATGGTTTGGTATAGCCCCATATAGCGGTACCTCCCGACTTTCGGTATTTTAAGGAGTTTAGCAAAAATTTTACAACGAACTGCCTGTAATTTGACAGTTGAGGTTCCTAGTGGTCACAAAACATCTCCACCAAAAACTGTCAACATAGGTGCATGTTTTGGTATAGCCCCCATATAGCGGTTCCTCCCGATTTTCGGTATTTTGAGGATTTTAACAAAAATTTTACACCGGACTGCCTGTTATTTGACAGTTGAGGTTCCTAGTGGTCAGAAAACATCTCCACCAAAAACTGTCAACATAGGTCCATTATGTAGTATAGCCCCCATATAGCGGTACCTCCCGATTTTCGGTATTTTGGGGATCGTAGCTACATTTTTTGACCGAACTACCTGTAATTTAACATTTGAGGTTCCCAGTAACCTAAAAACATCTCCACCAAAAACTGTCAATATAGGTTCATGTTTTTATATAGCCATGTCCGTCTGCCCGTTTGTTGTAATCACTGTAGCGTTCGCAATAATTGAGCTAGAGCGCTATATTTTTGCACCCGAGTGTTTTTTTCCATAGACAGGTCAAGTATGGATGGGCTATATCGGCCCACTTTTTGGTATAACCCCCATATAACGGTACCTCCCGATTTTCGGTATTTTGGGGATTTTAGCTACATTTTTTGACCGAACTACCTGTAATTTCACGTTTGGGGTTCCCAGTGGTCACCGTCAAAATAGGTCCATATTTTGGTATAGCCCCCATATAACGGTACCTCCTGATTTTCGGTTTTTTTAGGAACTACCTATAACACTGTGCAACAAAATTCAATTTTTTTTTCAAAATGATGGGAAAAACCGAGCTAAAAATATGAGACACGTGTATCGTCGTTTTTAAAGTTTACGTCGGAAAGTAACCAAAATAGGCGGGGCAAGTTCCGCCCATTTTTAATTTCTTCGAAATATTCGAATTAAGATATCTTGGAATCCTTGCATTTCAGGTATATAGTGTCTTTGGCAACTTTACTCAGGAGGGTGTGGGGAATATTTTTGATAAAAATTTTAACCCTCATGCGGTTCATCAAAGGGGTCTTTTTTGTCCTTTTTTTGAAAATCTTTCAAAAACTCCTTAAAAATGTGATCGTATCAAATCCAAATATTCTACAAAATTGTTCGCCATAAAATTTTACTATAGGTCTCAGAGTACACCAAATCTGTTACTCTTGTCTAATCGCCAGGAATCTCTAAAAATGAAAAACACGTTTTAGGGTTAAAGTCGGACTTCATCTGAGTTTATTCAAAATTGTCCCACAAAACATAATTTTAGAGAGATCATGTCAGAGACAAAAATATTCTTCATCAAATTTCACTATGGGTCACCAAAGAAATGAAATTTCTATTTACATGTTGTAGCATGAAAATATCAGTATCAATTTTGCTGAAAAAACATGAAAATATTTCCCAATTTTTTTGATGAAAATTTTTTCCTTCTTTTTTGGAGTTGATGCATGGAAGTAATATAAAACTTCGATATTGGTGAAAAGTGTCAAAGGATGAAAAATTCTACACAATATTTCACTATGAGTTTCAAAATAAACCATATATCTATGTATACTATTTCCTTAAAAGATTATGTTACAAATTTATATATATTAGGATGAAATTATATGTTTAAATTTTGGACTGTTAATTTTACATAATTCCATACAGGATCAAAATCTAGCAAAATCCTTTACTTTTTGGGAATATTGTTAAAGAAAGAAATGTTCCAAAAGAAATTTTATTGTGAGTCTCTGAATAAAAGAAATCTGTAACCATAACGTATAACATTCTTAGCAGCCCTTGTTTTTGGTGTAGGGTTTAGGGCCGTATTTTACAATTTTTAACCAGATTGTCGTTGTGATTAAAAAAATATAAATATCTTATTTATGGTTTTTCGTTATAAATTCATACAGAAGATGTTGTGTGTTTAATTTAAATAGCTTTAAAAACATTTGTGGTGAATATATATTTGAGAAATATAGAAAACCCAGATCGGACCTGCCAAAATTTCGTATTTTTAATACTTTTAACTTAAATTACGTATTTAGGATAAGCCATTGGTTGCTTATATTGTATGTGAAAATACATTAGAGGTCTACGGCTATGGTCCAGTGAAAATATAGGTGTCATATAGGCTCTCACATGTACAATTTGGTGTGGTCCAAAAAACGACAATGATGGGACTCACTCCTACCTTGGTGGCATTTACGTAATTAACTATAGCAATTGACATAAATGAATATATCCTAACTGGGTTCGTTATGGTCATTCATGATACAGATATACATATACGTCAATTGCTATAGTTAATTACGTAAATGCCACCAAGGTAGGAGTGAGTCCCATCATTGTCGTTTTGTGGACCACACCAAATTGTACATGTGGGAGCCTATATGACACCTATATTTTCACTGGACCATAGCCGTAGACCTCTAATGTATTTTCACATACAATATAAGCAACCAATGGCTTATCCTAAATACGTAATGTAAGTTAAAAGTATTAAAAATACGAAATTTTGGCAGGTCCGATCTGGGTTTTCTATATTTCTCAAATATATATTCACCACAAATGTTTTTAAAGCTATTTAAATTAAACACACAACATCTTCTGTATGAATTTATAACGAAAAACCATAAATAAGATATTTATATTTTTTTAATCACAACGACAATCTGGTTAAAAATTGTAAAATACGGCCCTAAACCCTACAGCAAAAACAAGGGCTGCTAAGAATGTTATACGTTATGGTTACAGATTTCTTTTATTCAGAGACTCACAATAAAACTTCTTTTGGAACATTTCTTTCTTTAGCAATATTCCCAAAAAGTAAAGGATTTTGCTAGATTTTGATCCTGTATGGAATTATGTAAAATTAACAGTCCAAAATTAAAACATATAATTTCATCCTAATATATATAAATTTGTAACATAATTTTTTAAGGAAATAGTATACATAGATATATGGTTTATTTTGAAACTCATAGTGAAATATTGTGTAGAATTTTTCATTCTTTGACACTTTTCACCTATATCCAAGTTTTATATTACTTCCATGTACAACTCCAAAAAAGAAGGAAAAAATTTTCATCAAAAAAATTGGGAAATATTTTCATGTTTTTTCAGCAAAATTGATACTGATATTTTCATGCTACAACATGTAAATAGAAATTTCATTTCTTTGGTGACCCATAGTGAAATTTGATGAAGAATATTTTTGTCTCTGACGTGATCTCTCTAAAATTATGTTTTGTGGGACAATTTTGAATAAACTCAGATGAAGTCCGACTTTAACCCTAAAACGTGTTTTTCATTTTTAAAGATTCCTGGCGATTAGACAAGAGTAACAGATTTGGTGTACTCTGAGACCTATAGTAAAATTTTATGGCGAACAATTTTGTAGAATATTTGGATTTGATACGATCACATTTTTAAGGAGTTTTTGAAAGATTTTCAAAAAAAAGGACAAAAAAACCCCTTTGATGAACCGCATGAGGGTTAAAATTTTTATCAAAAATATTCCCCACACCCTCCTGAGTAAAGTTGCCAAAGACACTATATACCTGAAATGCAAGGATTCCAAGATATCTTAATTCGAATATTTCGAAGAAATTAAACATGTTCGGAACTTGCCCCGCCTATTTTGGTTACTTTCCGACGTAAACTTTAAAAACGCCGATACACGTGTCTCATATTTTTAGCTCTACTTTCATAATCTACTCGATTTTCCTTGTCATTTTTTTTTTTTTTTTGTTGTCGCACAGTGTAATTTGACAGTTGAGGTTCCTAGTAATCACAAAACATCTCCACCAAAAACTGTCAACATAGGTCCATGTTTTGGTATAGCCCCCATATAACGGTACCTCCCGATTTGCGGTATTTTGTGGATTTTAACTACATTTTTGACCAAACTGCAATTGAACATTTGTGTCGAGGTTTAGAGCCTCACGTCATTATCGATAATTGTCAACCTCGACAATTTGGATTTATCGGCGGCATAACAAACGTCACAAGAAGAAAACTGTCAAATCATACCATCTATCTGTAAAGCTTGAAGCAGAAAGCAGCATCTTTGCCACAAAATAAAGCAGAGTTTCAGACCGCCTGTGTCTATAAAGTTAAATTAAGTGTTTCATTTTACCTACACCACCAGTTTCGTAATAGCAACACGTAAGTATCGCCTGAATACTTGTTGTGTTGTCTATACTCATTGAAGTGTTGTTGTTGTTCGTCTTTGGACAACAATTTATTTCGGTTCTAAAACTACTCTGTAGATTTAGAACCCCTACAAGTCCATACGCCTGTATCGGAACTTGTACATGGTCCTTCGAAGCCTTTTAAAACGAATCGGCTGATTTGCAAAAAAAAAAAAAAAAAATCATAAAAATTTCGATAAAATTTGTGTGAAAAAAATCCAAAATTTTCTGCCCATATTCAGCGTTTGAATGTGGCGGCATTTGCATTATTTGTTGTACACAGTAACACAGTCAACAAATACCAGTGCAAGTTGAAAAAAGAGAGAATCAACGATTTTGTGTGTATTATCAGTTTTAACACATAATAACACATACTTTCATCATTTTCAATAAAACAACAATCACTCATCACTTTTATTCATCATTTCTTCACATTTGTTTTTATTTTGTTTTCATTTGTCATTTACAACATATAAACGTATATTGCCACCTGTTTATTGTTGTGGTTGATCGATCTGTCAGTATTTAATTGTTGCCATATCGACTGTTGATCATTTAGTGTGGACACAAACCTTAAGGAATTAGTGTAACATAAGGTAATGTTGTAGACCGTGACGTATAAAACGTAGCATAAATTATTGAATTCGAAAAATAAAAAAACGATAATAATTTATATAACAAATAAATAATAATTTAATAAAATATAACAAATAAGTTAATAAATAACATAACATTTGCAAATAATTAAAAATAATATAAAAATATAATATAATTTTTTCATAAAAATTTATAATTTAAATTTTTATTGAGAATACGGAAATTATACCTCAAACACAAACCAATTTACGAAATAATTACACTTTATTTTAAAATAAATAAAGCGATAGTTATAGTTTGATAGTATAATATAAATAATAAAAAATTATAAAATAATAAGAAATAAATTTTAAAAAGATAAATAATAACGATAAATAATTTACATAAAAATAATAACATAAAAACTCATAAATTTATAATATCAATATGGATTCAATAACTTGTGCTAAATTTGAATACGAAACCGACAGCCTTATGCAAACGTGCAGAAAACTAGGAAATACTCCAGAGAAAGATCTTTCGGATTCTTTAATAGAAACTAAAATAGAATCGATTGATGAAGATTTCCACAATGTACGCAGTGCATTTGAATGTGTCTTTTTTACTGCAACAGAAGATGAGAAAGAGAAAAAATATAAATTGAAAGCCAAACAAATGTTTGAGTCCGTCAGAGACATTTATCAAACGACAAAGGCCAATTTATTAGAAATTTTAAAGAATAGAAAAGATAAAAATCATAATAATACCGCTAGAGGCGATGTTACAAATCCGTCACCATTTCACAGCTCAGCTGCTTTTGATATGTCGGAAATTTGTATAAAAGTGCCACCTTGTGACACTCAAGACTTCTACGGAAGTTATGAAGAATGGCCAACGTTTAGAGATATGTTTACGGCCATATATGGTAATCATCCCAGACTCACTTCTGCCCAAAAACTATATTATTTGAAACATAAAACCAAGGGCGAAGCTGGAAGAATTGTAGACCGTTACCCTTTATGTGATCAAAATTTTTCGTTAGCGTGGGAAGCATTATCATTGCGATACGAAAATCTAAGAGTATTAGTGGATAATCAATTGAAAATTTTATTCAATCTTTCGCCAGCAAAGGTTGAATCTAGTGAAGATATAAAGAGAATTCAATCCACAGTTAGCGACTGTCTAGCTATTTTGAAGGCACACAATGTAAAAGTGGATCAGTGGGATCCGATATTAATATATTTGTGTTCAACCAAACTTCCAGTTGAAACATTGACCCTTTGGGAACAGTCTCTTGAATCACATTCAGAGCTACCCAAATGGTCTCAAATGGAAGAGTTTCTGAGAAACAGACATCGAGTTCTAGAGCGAATCGATAGCCTTAGAAGTGAAGAAGCATCAAGCAATTTCGAATCGGACTTTACCGCGCATCGAAATGCGCAATCGACACCATCTAATGGATGTGTCATGTGTGGTAAAAACCACATACTAAAGAACTGTGGGAGATTTAATAATATGTCAGTGAATGAAAGAGTTGAATTTTCACGTGAGAATTGTTTGTGTAATAATTGTCTTAAAAGTGGACATGTAACACAAGAATGTTTTAGTATGCATAGATGCTTATATTGCAAGAAGAAGCATCATACAAAGTTGCATATTGGGAATGTGCCACAACTTCCAACGAGTACGAACTCACCAACGCGTGGTTCTCAAAGTCCTCGATCGGAGGCAAGTAGGCAAATAGTATCACATGTCACGACAGATGACATGCCTTGTACTTTCAATAATGCTGCCCAAAGATCTAATGTAGAAACGCATTTATCAATTAGTGATGATGATGTTTTGTTACCAACGGCGCTTGTAAAAATCAAACATGCCGGAAAAACTTTTACTGTAAGAGCTTTAATTGATACAGGATCTAAACGATCTTTTATAACAGACAAAATAGTGAAACGAATCGGTATTACAACTAGAGAAGCTAATGTTAATATAAGTGGACTTAGTGGGTCTATGGTTGCACATAGTAATGAAATGTGTAACATAACTTTGTGTGGAAATATGGGCAACTCCAATATAAAAGCAAATGTCATAGTAATGCAAAATGTGACTAGTTCAATTCCAACTAAGTCACATAATATGTTAAATATGAGAGAAGTTGACAACTTACAACTTGCTGATCCAGGATTCCTAAGGTCGGATCAAGTTGATATATTAATCGGCAGTGATTTGATACCATCCATTATATTAAATGGTACTAGAAGAAATATACTTGGGAGCATGATAGCTCAAAATTCTATCTTCGGGTGGTATATTTATGGTCCATTAATTAACAATAATAAAATTGAAAACAATGTAAAAGTAAACAAGAAAAAATGTAACAGTATGTTATTACGGAAAAGATAGACACGATATGAATTAAAATGAAATCATATTCAAAGTACAAGCCCTTTCGACGGTATTGGTACTTGTATTTGGAATGTCATAACAAGATGATAAAAGTGATGTTGAAAATGATGTAGTGTATTGAAGACCAAATATTGTATGTTCATTAGCGATTGTATCAGTATGTGTACGAACGTAGTGTCCTTGACATCTTAACTGGTGGTTAGGTTTTGGCAAATCACCCGAGTAAGAAGAATATATGAAAGAAGTAAAAGTCACTTGAGGTGACATCTAAATAAAAAAATAAGTTAAATTAATCGAATTATGAAACCACTATAGGTGGAACAAGTAAAAAATAAATTAGCCACTATGGTTGGCAGACAACAGCCTTTTAAATGTAGATCCTTAACGGAAGAAAATGTCACTAGAGGTGGCTAATCAAAAGAAAAATGTAAATTAACAGAATGGTTAATGTTTCGCATTGATTCTAAAAAAAAAAAAAAAAAACCATTTATTTGTGAGTCACTAGAGGTGCCTCAAGAAACTTTTCACTTAAAAAATATGATAAATTGTTATTATTCTAGTAACGATTTTAAGAATTGATTGTGTTAACAGAAAATGGTTTCGCTTGAGCCAGAAAAGCACTACACAAACTTTGAGATGTCAATGTAGAGAACATAAAAAACAGACATATTAAAATTTCCATTGAAATATTGTTTTTACGAAGATATGTAACCACTAGAGGTGGTAACAAGAAAAATCGAGCTGACTCTGCAAAAAAAATGGGTTTCACTTTAGCCAGAAAAGTGTCATAAAATCTTTGCTTTTAACTTTCATTAATATACCATATGGAGTATGGTGTGTTGTATCTGCTTTAAGTTTTTCCAGACAAATGACGTCCGTTCGAGAGTCTTCTATGCTTTAACCCACATACCGAAGTTCCTGGACATCTACTACAAGTATGGCCTTCGTCGCTACCCAAAGCGCTATGGAAATGGTCTATTACGCAAATTAACGTAGAGGCTATTTGAGCATCACACATCCACTCATCAATTCCAAATGTAATTACTGGTCGAAAGGAGGTAGAAAACGCCTTTTTAAAACTTGGGAACGAGGAATCCTAATATTACAACTTGAGGCCGTTCATGCTGCCCGGCCAATATAATCTTTTAATGTTGCACCCGTGCAAGGGGCCCGGCATGTCGAGGTTTAGAGCCTCACGTCATTATCGATAATTGTCAACCTCGACAATTTGGATTTATCGGCGGCATAACAAACGTCACAAGAAGAAAACTGTCAAATCATACCATCTATCTGTAAAGCTTGAAGCAGAAAGCAGCATCTTTGCCACAAAATAAAGCAGAGTTTCAGACCGCCTGTGTCTATAAAGTTAAATTAAGTGTTTCATTTTACCTACACCACCAGTTTCGTAATAGCAACACGTAAGTATCGCCTGAATACTTGTTGTGTTGTCTATACTCATTGAAGTGTTGTTGTTGTTCGTCTTTGGACAACAATTTATTTCGGTTCTAAAACTACTCTGTAGATTTAGAACCCCTACAAGTCCATACGCCTGTATCGGAACTTGTACAATTTGAGGTTTCTAGAGGTCACAAAACATCTCCTCGAAAAACTGTCCACATATCGCGGTATCTCCCGATTTTCGGTAGTTTAAGGATTTTAGCTACAATTTTAACCGAACTACCTGTAATTGAACATTCGAGGTTCCCAGTAGTCACAAAATATCTCCTCCAAAAATTGTAAACACAGGTCCATGTTTGGGAACAGCCTTTATATAATGGTACCTCCCGATTTTCTGTATTTTGAGGATTGTAGCTACAATTTTCGACAGAAGTAAGTCGACATTTGAGGCTCCCAGTGGTCACAAAACATCTCCACCAAAAACTGTCAACATATGTCCATACTTTTGTATAGCCACCTATATAAATTGTAAACATAGGTCCATGTTTTGTATAGCCCCCCATATATAAATTGTTAACATAGGTCCATGTTTTTGTATACCCCCATAAAACGGTGCCTTCCCATTTTCGGTACTTTTGACCGAACTATCTGTAATTCGATTTTCGATTTTTTGGATTTTACCTACAGTATTTCATCCAAGTATATCTGCAGTTCGATATTTGAGGTTAACAGTGGTCTCAGAACTTCTCCACCAAAAACGTAGACCCACACTTTGATATAGCTCCATAAAAGGTTCTCGACCGATTGAATACATTTTTTATATTTTTTTACCTTATTTAGGTATCAGTAGTCATAAAATATCTCCGCTTAAAATTGTGGATTGGAAAGAAAATAATTATTCCACTTTAGTTCAGAATATTTTAACGGCCGAACATAACGGTTTTTATTTTTCCAATATTTTTCACTAGTAAGCTAGTACCCAAGTGAATACTTATGGAGACCATGGGCGCGACTGAGCTTACCCCAAACAAAATCACAACTTGCAAACTAGTGATACTCACTACCATGTTTTGCCGCTATAAAATCGATCAATATCATTCAGTTCTCGGATATTTCCTGTCGGATGAATGCTGAACAATTCCGCCCCCAATCCCCCAATTTCATCATTAACATCTTCTTCAACAATTTTAATGTCATGACAGGGGCAACGGTCATACGCTTTCACTATGCCCTCGTAGACTAAATCCTTGGTATGTTCATCTTTCTCTTCAACAGGGGATTGTGTGCAATTCTCCCACCCTAGGAGTGAATCTGAACACTAGGTTTTCATGACTCCTATTTACCATTAATCCAGCACATAGGTCAAGTTTCGTTTTATAACTGCTATAATGCAGTGCGTAATCATCTGAGATCTTTACTTCAGCCCGATTCAATTACACTTCCTGAATGGAAGCCCTGTACTTTTCACAACCGCAAACCGTACCTACTCTGTAAAGAGTCCGAACGTTACACAATAAATTGGGCAGGAGGCGAAAAAATGTTATATTTTATGATTTCTCTAAACATCTTGTTTAGTTAACACAAATATTATTTTATTATAATATTGTTATTATTATTTCCTAAGCACCTTGAGTAGCTGCAAGTATGATGCCTTAACTCATTCCGTTATATGTCTATGTTAATGAAAACGCATAGTGACCTGTTTGAAAACTTAGCGCCATCCATTGGAATTGATAAAATTACCTTCCATAGAAAATAAATACCTACAAATCACATCACATGTCGTTCCCTTTAATTCAGCCATATGGACATTAATTTGAAAGAAAATAAACGTCAACAAAAAATAAACAACGAAGCATAAAACAAACGTTCAGCAAAAGCTCTCGAGGGTGGAATCAAGTAAATAACGGGGATATGGGATAATGGTTACGCTCAAGTACTACTATAAAAGACACCAATATTAATTTGATGTTTCTACTTCAATCCTACTGCTGCTGAAGTTCATGGTGTTGTAGCTTGGTGCTGTTTATGTGACAGATTGAAATCACTCAGCTTGAACGAAATGTGGCAATGATAATGAAAGACGATTTTCAAGTGCATATGAGACAATACACGACAATTTTTTTTTTACTTTTTGCGGAAATAACATTCAATCCAAATCAGCCCTGCTCAAAGAGAACAAGATATTATTTAAACAAATTAGGAAAAAATATTTCGTAAATTTATTTTGACTTTTTATCCCCTTTTGCACTTAAGTGTTCTAAAAAACGATTCCCTATAAAAATGTGTACATATTTCTGTTTTAACAAAAAGTAAAAGGAATTGTAAAAATACCGTTTTGAGAATGTCAGTCCTAAGTATTTTCAGTAAGATTCACAGTTTACTCTCTATTGACCTGCCATTGCAGTCAGATTTTGTTCGCCCACCAATATTCAATACATTTTCCCTCTTACCTCCATATTTAATTCTTTACAATTTCTTCGTTTTATTTTTATTGGAAATTAATGAAGAACCAACTCAAATGAAATGTGAAGAAGATATTCAGTAAGAAATTGATTTCTTTTCAGCAACTCATAGTCCCAAAAACGACGTCGAAATCAATTCTTTAAAGGATTTTCAATTGCAAAAACAACCAACAACACTAACGACAATGCGGAAAACGACAACAATAATTGTCCTCTCACATTGTTCTCTGCAATAAGGGGGGTCATACACGCTCACACTTCCGTTTCGAATCATTATCCGTTTCATAATCATTATTATGATTATTTTGACTTCACTGAACGATGAAAACTGTAGACTTGCTGGTAAAAGTAGGAGTGTGATTGGTAGCAAAAGGACAAACGACAACGTTGACGAGGACAATGCCAGAGTTTATTAAGAAAATATAACAATACCAAATAAAACACAATCAACGCTGTACATTCGAATCAGTCAATGTTCAGCGAAAAAAAAGCCGGAACATGTTGCACGGTTGACAGACTTGCGACATGTGGCAGGTGGAGGAGGAAGAGTAAGTTGTTTTGCAATACTCGTAAATTGCAATTGCGCCAAAATTGTTGACGACACGGACTTTGGCTTTGTACAATTTTGTTCAGAGTATTTAAGAAATTAATTTTCGCTTTCCCATGGTGGGAGTTGACAGACAACTTTTTATTGTTGTAAGTCAATTGTTATTGTTGTTTGTCATCAATGTCACCCACCGTTAGTTACTCAATTTCTGGATATTGCGATTTCAGTAAACAAAAAACCATTCAACGAGGAGTTATTAAAAGCTTCATTCTTAATTGAAATAGAGTGACAATTCTGGTAATAATTAGATGGAGAAGGTACACCATGTCCATATAATTAACTGTGATTAACTGATAGATGATGTTTGTAAATTAACCTAGTCAGCACCTGGAGTGTCCGGAATAACAAGAACTGCTACGAAACGAGGGTAGATGCTTTCGGACTGAGGAGAACAAGAATTGCCAATGTATGTTATAATATTCTAAACACATGACTAAAGTCTTTAAAAAGCAAAAAATTGTGCTAAATTACACTCCCTTCTCTTATTTTCCATGGGAGCCACACTGGTGCAGTGGTAAGCACGTCCGCCTTGCACTCAGAAGCTCTGCGGTTCTATTCCACCGCCTTCATTCAGAAGATCTGCGGTTCAATAAAAATCATCAACATTTTGGGCTGTGGAAAATGTTTGAAATGTGCAATGAGAACTTCTTTATAAGTGGTGTCGTAAGACACACCGTTCGGACTCGCCGATAAAAATTAATCCCGTATTATTGAGTCAATTTGAATCGGCGTGCACTCATTGATATGATATAGGTTTCCTTGTCCCTTCGGGGATATTCTAGGAACATATCGCTCATTTACTCAAAGAGTGACACATCTCGAAAAATATAATTCCGAGAAAAACGCGTTTTAAGCTGCCGACTAAAATTTGATTTCGCAACTTAAAAATATTATTATATTAAAACTAAAACAACTACTTGGAACACCTTTTCTAAAGAGCTAGCCAGATATCAGTACTAAATTTCTGTGCAAGTTCAAGCATGATTTGAAGTGCTTTAGTACTTCATAACCTCCAAAAACGTTCTAGATGATTTATGCCAAATTCTTAGAAAATAAGCTGTAACTAGTTGAGTTTTAGAGATATCAACTTGAAAACTTGACACAAGATAAAGTAGAAGTCGTAGAACAAATAGAAATAGCTAACTCAGAAAAGGCATTTTTTGAGTTTTGCATCTCTTTGAGTAAATGAGCAATAGTATCCTATTTTCTGTTGGTGTTAGCGTGATACTAATCACATACGAGATCTCAGGATAAAAAAGAAGAAAATAAAAACAAAGACAAGTGTATCAGTTTAAATATGTTCAGTGTTTATTGTTAGTATAGGGTTTCTTAGAATAAGAAACACTACCTTCTGTATGTGACGACTACGAAACGATTGTAATAGGATTGTGACTCCTTTGAAACTTAAATAGCAAATGAAGTTGTCAATGAGCATAATAGCTAACAAGGTCGTGATCAACAATGATGACCGCAGTTTTTGAAAACGCCCTTCTGCTTCCGAATTGAGCGAATGTGGATCCACCCATTGGTCAAAAATAAAAAAATGAATGTCAAAATGTTGCTACAACCAACATTCAAACGCGATCTTTTTAAGAATAGCTTTAAAAGTCGGAACATTTGATTAATATTTTTTGTTGTACTCACTATATTTTAAGTGCAAGTAAATATATTCAAAATATCGCGGAACTAATATACGTATAGCAAAATATTATAGTGGATTTTAATGGAGGAGGTAATAGCTTAATTTAAATTAAAAAATAGTGTTTTAGCGTGTTGTGGAATTCTAGTTAGCTGCATATTTTCTTAGCGTATTTTGTAATGCCAATTCGATCATATACTTAAATTTGACCTAAGATTTTAGTCATGATGCCCGGGAATAATTTTCCAAAGTAGGTCATGGTTTTAAGATTATTCAGTTTTAAAATCTGCTGCCATCTAGTGCCAGACTATAAATGGGGCGCCGCTGACAAAAGCTGCCCTAGAATAGGGTTTCTATGGATATATTAGCGTATAACTCCGTTATCTGACCACGTACATTAACATAATTGGCATCAGTGGCAAGATGAAGAAATCTTCTTGCAAATTTGTCTTACGTTGGCGTTACCAATTTTCAGACAAAAATGTTGATTTTTTTAATCCGCTAAATTGGTTGGATTTTATGTTGCTTTGGAGATTGGTTTTGTTTCCCCAAGCCTATTTTTGCATCATAAGATAATCGGGACCTTTGTTAATGTCGTTTTGTATTAACAGCATAAAACAATTCTCACCGCATACCCACTCCAGAGGGAAAGGGGGAGAATGTTACGCTCGTGGTTTCATAAAACGCTCTTCGCGGCAGAACAAAGCTGTAAACGGCGTATTGGCTTGATTTTTACACTCTAAATATTTTTGGCCACTTTCTCCATACATGTGTATCCACTGTGCAGTGTGGAAAAGAAGGAATATTCTGTCTTACTATACTAACCTGGCGAATATGACTACTAAAAGAAAGGCAGAGAAGATTTCCCCTGTAAGCTCGAAAACTGCTGGCATCTGCTTGGTTTTGATAATTCTGCTTGAGTTATTCGCATTTATCCTTTCTCGTACTTTTTGAAAAAATTTTAATAGAAACCAATTAATGGTATGTTTCCGCACACAACAACGTGCTTTCATGTTCAAATTTATAACGGCAAAATTTATATTGGAACGGGAAAATTCATATTGGAAAGCTATTAATGGTGTGTTCCCGCACACAACAACATGTGATTCGGGTATGTTCTGAGACACACTTTCACCTCTCACTTCACGCCTCAAGCACCCTATTAACCCTATTTACTCCTATTTTTGCGAATTTCTTGGGGCTAAGATTCATAAGGGTTTTTAAAAAGAAGTGCACAACCTAGTCCGTCCATAAACTACTCGACAAATAAGCGTAAATGGGGCGAATAAAATGCTTGAGGCGTGAAGTGAGAGGTGAAGTGGGTCTCAGAACATACCCGATAAATTTCAAATTTATAACAGGAAATAAAAATAGTAAAAATTTAAAAAATGGTAGATTCTTTCATAGTTCGGGAACAAACAATAATAATGTAAGGCATGAATCAGAACGTGGCTATGCCGACAATTGTTTGCAAGGAGGAAATTTTCTCACCTCGTGAAAACTGATTTTGTTTATATCTGTATTTAAGTCTGATTATTCCAGATTTATTGCTTTGGCGGAATATATGCTCTGGAGAGTATCAAGGACATAAAAAGTTACTAAAAAATTTATATTAAACGGCCAACAATCTTCGTTTAGAACAGTTTGAGTGCTGAGCGAATCAAGAGACAGATCAATGGAGTTAGCTGGGCAACTAAACAAATACAGCATGTCTATTGTGGCATGGGTATTGTGGCATCAATTCGGACCCCATACGAATTGATGCAGCTGCATCGTTCGGAACTTAACTAGGCTAAAACCACTCGTGTTTGTTTGACAGTTGGCGTTTTTCTCCTGCGATGGATGGAGGGTGGTCTCAAAGTACGGAATTCACAGTATATCTCCGTACTGCCTGCCCGACTGCATCCGAGTGAATGCTAATAAAGCCTGCCTGATAGGCTCTTTTGTCCAGAGGTTCTCGTTTGTACCTTTGGACCTCTCTCCATCTAAATCATGAAGATCTTTCCTGACGTGACTGGGTGGTTGGCAGCATGTCCACTAAATCGTGACAGGGATGTTCATAACGATAACACCCAAGCAAGCACTGCATCGTCAACATCCTGTTGTGTTGATGCAGCGATAAAACCTTCGTCTCCTCTTGAAGATGGTCCACTGATGTCATAAGAAGGCACCTTGGTGCGGTCCTGAGGTTTGAATATTCTTACACAACATTAGCATACCACGACTTCTAATTTCTGAATTCCACATCTCCTTGATATGTTCGTGTCGAATAACGAAATTCTAAGTAAAAATCGTAAAAACCGATTGTGAGCTATATATCAAAAAAGAGCTGATGGAGAAAGACCGCGACCGGATTCGAAAATAACTCGCCGATTTCAGTTCGAAACACAAACAAATTCGGGTGAAACAAAAGTCGTGTTGACCAATGTTATCCAACGCTTCAAACACGGCTGGATAGAAGTCTTATCTATATCCTCGAACAGCTTGACGGCGTCGAAAGCTCTCGATAGGTCAAGGGCCACCATAATTGTTCGGTAGTACGGCCTGTTGTGGTTCAGTCCTCGTCTGATATGCGTGGATATGGCGTGTAATGATGTTCTGGTACTGTGCAAATTCCGGAATAAATGCTGATGATGGGAAACTACTTCACATCATGGGGAGGGGTAGCGTCTCTGGGATCTTCGCTACTGGCGATAGAAGGGAAATCGGTATGGACGATTCGCCATTGCTGTCATCCCTACCTTAATGCGGAATATGGGTACCTATAGATTGAAGACTTTCGTGAGATATTCGACTGCCAACTCGTTAAGCTATCTCAGCATTGCATTTGTCACATCATTAATCGTAAACTGTGGTTTTACTTTCTCTGCTGTTACCCAAGGGTTTCTTAGAACTGTCAATCGGAACTGCCACCACTGTAGACCTCTTGTTATTACCTAGGAAGTAGTACCGCAGATGCTAGTGATTGGTCTAACTTGAAAACATTAGGTAGATGGTATCGAAGTAAAAAGTGAAAATCAAAATACAAATTATATAATTTTCAAGAATAATGAATAGGATTTATTGAAAAAAGAAATTTCAAAAATTTTGTTTTTCAAAATAGTCTGGCTTATTCCCATTGTTGTTGTTTTATTATTTTAAAACAACTAATTTATTAGTGGAAAAAGTTTGGTATTGTTCGCCAAGGGGCAAGCCAGGGAAGACTAGTTTCGATCCACGCCACTGGATCTCATCGGTTCCCTTGTTTCTTGTTTGTGGATATTCTCCACCGATGCTATTTTTCAATAACTTCTTCAACAAAAAACTTTTTATGCACAAACATCCTATTGAAAATCTATGGCTTGTTCGAAAGACAATATTCTCCTTCTCTTTCAAGGAAAAAATAGGCTGTAGAAATCCGTTGTTGAAAAAATAAGACATGCCCGTTTAAATTTGAAATTCCATAAACCCCGTTATTCATTACATTTTCCGTTATAAAATCAAAAAACGAAGTGTCCCAAAGAAACCAAATGTATTTTCGTCTTCCATGGACTCCCACAAAACCGAATTTATGCATCAGAACCCCTGCAAATTTTTCGTGTAGCACAGCGTTATCAATACCGATTTTGTTAAATAGGTACAAAATTGTTCATAATTGATAAATATTTGATTAAAAATATGTGACAAGTGACAAATTACCTACATATAAAGACTTCGTTATTATATAATTCTCTCATAATATCCTTGTTATTTTGAATTCAACCTCGAAGTGGGACAGCAAAAATAGTAAAAACCCCTACAAATATAAAATTGTGTACCAAAAAAATTTATTTTGTTATCGTTACCCTTAATAACCTGAAATTCGACTAAAGATCGTATTAATAAGGCACAGAACAAATATTAGAACAAATATTGGTTCTAATTGTAGCTACAACGGTGATTTTGTGACCATTTTACTAGAGTTGGACAATCTAGTTCCTAGTTCACTGTACTAGTACCAAAACGTATGATTAACGTCATACAAACTACCGTGTGCTATTAGGTATATCCATTTTTTCATACAAAGAATGTGGTCCATTGGGACTGCGTTGTGAACTAGATCGTTCATTTGAACTTGATTGGCGCAATATCTACTTATTACATAAAATATTTTTCAAATTTAAAGATATCTGACATTTATAATTTTTACGTACCTTGTGTTAATTTAGTTTACTTTCAAGAATGCAATTGTGATGAAATATTAAAAAAAATAGTACTATTTTTTAAAAATATTCAGAATTTATATTCTCATGCACAATGTCCCTGCAATTTCCTTTAAAATACGAGGAAGAGATTTGCAAAAATTTGTGTTCATCCAAATCTGAATCGATTTAAAAATTGGACAGATATAGCGTGTTTGGTACATCAAATTCTTCAAATCGGACGAAAATATATATGTGGGAGTTATATCCAAAACTTTGGCAATCTTATTTCTAGTCCGCATTCTGTGACATTCTCCAAATTTCATTGAAATGGAACAGAATTTGCGTGTTTGGTTCACCAAATATCTCAAATCCGGAGTACATGTATATATGGGAGCGATATCGAAATCTGGACCCCTTCAATATAATTATTCCCTACACCACTATGGGGGGAGAGTATTATAAGTTGGTTTTGGCTAAAAAGTTTGTAACGCATCGAAATAATGGACGTAGACCCATACTTATATGTATATACCAAAATGAATGCCTTGACGAGCTGAGTCGATCTGGCTATGTGTGTCCGTCTGTCCATCTAAACCTTGTATTCACGCTACAGCTCGCAATTTTGATCGGATTGTCACCAAATTTTGGGTGTTGATGTGGGTTCCGGAGGGCAAGAAGCCTATTGATTTTGGTGATGGTCGGATAATATTCAGGGGTCGGAATGGGCAAAAAACCTATTTCGAGGAAAAGCCAACGTTTTATCTCAAAGAGCATATCTCCGCATCTATAAGGGGTATATCAAAAGCAAAACCTACTGATGAAAGTAGAAAATATCACCTTTACAACGTAGGTGGTCAAACATCGAAAATATCGAAATAGTCGCTAATACAACCCAACTTTTCATTTTTGCTAATAATGACGAATATCTTAGCTTTGGATGGGGAGCTTCCAAAAGCAAATCCTGACTATGAAAGTACAATATCCCATATTTACAACGATGTAAAGTAGGTTGCCGTAGGTGGCCAAATAACGGACATATAGCAATAATCGGTAATACATCACATTTACAATTTTTTTTTCGAATCGCGCTACAGTTCGCATCGGATCGTCACGATGCGGGTCCCTCAGAGGAAGAAGCCTATTAAGTTTGGTGATAGTCGGATAACAGTCAGGAGTCGGAATAAGCAAAAAGCTGATGTGGAGAAAAGCCAACGTTTTTTTTTCTTATGTGAATATCTCCGCTTCCGGTAAGAGTATTCCAAAAGGAAAGCCCGTCAATGGAAAAAGAAAAGATCTCCTTTATATTGACGCAAAGTATGTTGGCGTAAGTGGGCAAACAAAGGAGATATCGCAAAAGTCAGTAATATATCCAATTTTTACATTTTTTGTAATCACGCTACAGGTTGGAATTTTGATCGGATAGTCACGATATTTGGGGGTAGATAGGGGCCCCACAAAGGAAGAAACCTATTATGTTTGGTGATGGTCGGATAATATTCAGAAGTCGGAATAAGCAAAAAGCTTATGTGGAGCAAATTCAACGTTTTTTTTCTTATGCGAATATCTCCGCTTCTGGTAGGAGTATTACAAAAGGAAAGGCCCCACAGTGCAAGAAGCCTATTGATTTTGTTGATAGTCGGATAATATTTAGGGGTCGGAATGGGGAAAAACTCATGTGGAGACAAATTCAAAGTTTTATTCTTTGTGAATATATCGGTTTCTAGTAGGGGTATTCCAACGGCAAAGTCTGTCAATGAACATTGGTGTAAAGTAGGTTGGCGAAGGTGGTCAAAAAAGGGAGATACCACAATAGTCGGTAATGCATCCAATTCTTCCATTTTTTGCAATCACGCTACAGGTCGTAATTTTGAATGGATGGTCAAAAATTTTGGTTGCTTATGGGGGTCCCAGAGAGAAAGAGGCATATTATGTTTGGTGGTAGTCGGATTTGTGCAGCTTATGCACAGGGGTAGTGGTGTAGGGTTTCACATGGTCGGCCCCGTCCCGACTATAGCCATTGCTCACTTGTTTTATTATGTCTTCTCCTAGAGTGGAGCTATCAGATGATTCTTCTTAGCTTTTTACTGTATTCATTAAGAAGCTGTAATTGGAAAATGAGAAAAATCAAAAACATTTATATTAATTTTTAATTTCATGTATTTATACATACATTAATAAGATCAAAAAATTCATTTTAGATGAGTAATATTCAAACTAATATTGGATACTGAAGCATTTGTTATATTTACATCGAGATTAAAATCAAGTGATATCACACTACGAGCTTCCTGATTTTGGAACGTTATTGTTACTAACAAGTAAGAACAGCGTTAAATTCGACCGGGCCGAACTTGTTATACCCTCCACCACGAGTTGTAATACAAAATTTCAGCAATTTCGGTAAAACAATGCACCGTTCTATCGGGGGTATTTCAAAACGTCGATCTATACCGACAAATATCTGACGGACTCAAAGAAAATTCAATACCAAATTTCAGCCATTTTTGTGGAAAGTTGGGGCCACAACCTTCAAAATACCGAAAATTGGGAGGTACCGTTCTATGGGGGCTACATGAAGGCGTGGACCTATTACGACAAATTTGTATACCCCCAACAAAGGCTATATACCAAACTTCAGCCATTTCGGTGGAATATTGAGGCTACCATGTTCAAAATACCGAAAATCGGGAAGTACCGTTCCATGGGGGCTATATGAAGGCATGGACCGATACCGACTAAATTTTGAAGGAAAGTTAAATACCCCCAACGAAGACTAAGTATCAAATTTCAGCCATTTCGGTGCGATAATGAAACTTATACCTTCAAAATACCGAAAATCGGGTGGTACCGCTCTATGGGGGATATCAAAACGTGGACCGATATAGCCCATTTTCAATACCAACAATCCTGCAATTAACAATTAACCACATCAAACAACTTCAAAGAGTCATTATTCACTGGGCATTACCCCTTAAGGAATAGAAATAAAACGGAACAAGAAAATTATTCGGATAATTTAAAGTCTCAGAAATAAAATGCTGCGTGTAATGTACTTACATACCTATAAAACAAAGACAAATGCGAAAAAGTTCCCGTACTTATTTCGGTGTTATTGACAATTTAAGTAGTCTCTGGGAGTTTTTCCATCGTTCATATAAAATTTGTATTGCATGCCAAAAGATATTTTCATATGTAAAACTTTTCAACGATTCTATAAAATAAAACACCACTGAATATGCCAAAAGAATTCTTGATTTAAGTTTGAAAATAAATAATACTTTTAAAAAGTCCTTAAATTGCCCAGAAGATTACTTTTGTAAAATTTTTGTTCTTCTTGGAAACGTAAAAAGGAAAAACAATAAAATTACAGAGATACTAAAGTTTAGAAACAGGACATAATATCTGAAAATGATGAAGAAATTTCATATGACATATTTGATATGCATAAAAAAATACATAGTTTTTTGTGGCATTGGCTATTATGACCTTTAAACCCCTGATTTGTAACTAATTTTTGTTCGTTCGTCTATATTCGTAGTAATTTAAGCATCCATAGCTTAGCCCTCAGATAATTTTTCGTAGTCGCGTTCCACATATAGTTAAGAATTCCTCGTTTAAAAATCAGCTCGCTACATTTGCGCTAATGCGAGTAAATCGATCTACAAAATTCGTGTGAAAAGAATAAAATTTTTTACAATAACTGGGGGTATATCAAATTTAAAAATTCAATGACGAAAATTATTAAATAAACAACCATAACATCGAATGACCATTTTTGTACCACTTATTTCTAACACCAAGGCTGAGGCTACCAAGCGTATATTGGTATATATTGATACGATGAAAATGTGTTTCATAAAAATAATGGTACAGTCGAACTTCTCTATAACTACCTTCCCTATAACGTATTTTTCTCTATAACGAAGAAAAATTGAAACACAGCTTTTTTCAGCCCATTTTCAGCTATCTTAACCTCTATATAACGAATTTCCCTATAACGAATATTTCTCATTTATCAGCGCTTTGAAATTTGCTTCAATCTAAGTAAAATTGTTAATGACTAGCGTGTCTAGTTGCTCGGAAATTAGATATCTAAAGGGAAACAACTGACCATTGTTTTAAAAAGCTGGTTCTCTTAGTATATCAATAGAAGCTGCTGATATTGAAGAGAATAATATTTCTATGACAAAAATAGGGTCTCAATATGTACTGAAATGATGTTGATGATGTTACGATTCAAGACGATGTTAATGTCGATTGCAACACTTTAATTATGAATTATCGTTTTTTGGAGTCTCGAAACTATGTTCCCGATCATATTTTTCTTCCGTTGCTCATTATGAAGATTTTGATAGAGCAAAGTGGCAAAATCAAAAACAAATGAAATCACACTTATTTCACTCCTAAAAAAATTCAATTTGTATTTATTCATATACACACGTTTCTTAATTACTCATGTATATAAGCCAAATTAACCATTTTGCCTTGGTTTCTCTATAACGAATTTTCTCTATAATAATATTATTCCAGACAATAATCTGGGTTGAATATGGACTATAGTTGTTCACACCTACACAGAAATGTAAATATATAAAATAATTTGGCAGTTATATTCTAATCCTGACCGATTCGATATAATTGGGCACATTTACTTCATATTTCCGTTACACATTCCAAATTTCATCACAATCAAATACCTAAAATCGGCCGAAAAAATATATGGGAGCTATATGCAAACCTGAACCGACTTCGATATAATTTGGCAGACTTATTTCTAGGCCAAGTACCGTCACATATTCCATTTCATTGACATATGTATATAGACATATATAGCGTGTTTGGTGCAGCAAATACCTGAAATCGGCCGACAATATATATGGGAGTCATATTCAAAGCTGAACCGATTTCGATTAAATTTCCACATCTATTTCTAGACTGAATTCAGTCACACATTCCATATTTCATCGAAATCGGGCGTATATAGCGTGTTTGGTGCTGCAAATATTGGAAATCGACGGAAAATATATATGGTAGCCACCGACGTAGCCAGGGGGGGGGGGGGGGGCCGGGGCCCGAAATAATTTTCGATCCCTTAGAATATTAGCTTATGCTACACATTTTTTTAATTTTTAAATACAATTTTAAAATGTTTCAAGAAATATGTAAAGTATTTGGAGGAAGTATTACAGAGAATTATTTAAATACATTGGTATACTTATTTGAAAGTATAAAGACTAATGAACATGTTAGGCTTTTTGAGCAATTTTCCGCATAGTTGTTGTTAAGTTTTAAGGTGTTGTTTAAGCGTTTATTTGTAATTTTAGGCTGACTGCAAGTGTTACTGAGTTCAGAACAAGATGTTTATTTGTATTTGTTGAAGGTTTGTTGCATATTACGTCCAATACTTTGGCTTATAAACAACATCTAGAAAAAACATTCTTGCGATCTTTTGTTTTTGAAATTTTTATAAGAGCAATTCAACAATAAAAGATAAAATCGTTGCTTAATTTTGTGGTTTTAAATTTTTGTATATAGTTCCTAACACGTTTTTGTAATGAACTATTTTGAACATCATAACAATTACATATTCTTTATTATGTTTGAAATTTGCAAAAAAAAAAACTATATCAACCATTTTTTATGATAAAATTCTGTTCCACCGCAGTGTCGCCCGTTGAGATTATTTGAAACTGGTCTCTTGCTACAAATTAGTAAATGTCTATTGTACAAAAAAGTATTTTTCTGTCGTATTTTTATGTTTTGTTCGACCTTTCGAATGTAAATAAAATCAAGATTATTGAAATTGAGGTCAATGTTTATATTTAATTTATTGCATATTATTTCCAATATTTCGAAATTACATTGAATTTCATCTTCTTGTATTTTGGGAAGTACTTTCAATGGATGCACATTTCTAGAATTGTTCTTTTTTCCTTCTTCGGCAAAGGACTTTATAACGACAAACGAAATAAAAAACTGATCGGATACAGATTCTTCTTCGTCAAAATCTCAACAAATAACAGTCGGCTTTGCGGACAGGAATATACCCTGAGCCTGTGTGAACTGAAACTTTCGTCTATGGAGAGATTGAATAGCGGCTTCATAACTAAAATCCTTTAACCCGAAGCTATGTATTAGGAGATTTTCAGAATTGTGTAGCCGTTTGCGGACGTATGAACTTGCCAACAAAATATAGATTTTATCATTGATCACAAGTGTTGCGAAGAAAGTACCTGAAGAAATGGACCGGACCAACATATTTTATTTTGGAAGTAGATATTATTTTGGGGGTCATTCCTTTTAAAAGATATTGCGCCCACCAGTCATTTCAGTTCTTCACCAATGTGGTTCATTTTCGAGCTAAAACTAAGTTTGGACAAAATATTACTAAATCCAAAGTTTGGTCCAAATCTGTTGCTCCATTCAAGAAAAATCGCACATACCGCTTTAGCTAAAATTCTTGAAATTTGAGGGGAAATACCAGAAGGAGTAAACCGAAAATCACCATCTTTCGAAAGTTGTTGTGAGCACATGGTAGGTGCCGTAGGTCTTGTTTATAGCTTTCGGGCCATTTTCTCTGGAAGTATGGACTTGCCCCTGAAAAAACTTGTACTGTAGAAAAAGCGGACCCGAGAACGCTTGTTGCAAAAAAGCAAAGCGTTTATTTATATCATATTTTTACTTACAACAAAATAATTAGCATAAAGGAAGTGAAACCATATTTACTAATTATCCAGAGAGGTCTTAAACTGTACTTCTCTGAAAATTTTAGAAATACTCTGTGGAAGGATATCGAAAGAGTGGATCGATATTGTCCATATTCGAAGTTGATCGAAATTTGGACAAAATATCACGAAGGCCAAATTTTGGACAGATTCGGTTGATCTGTTCGAGAATTACCGTGTTCTCCAGGCAGCCATCCAGATGGACGAACATATATAAGTGGACTCCAAATTTTCTGAAACACATTTCTTCCAAACACTCTTTGCCCTTAAAACCATTATTTCGATGAGGCACATTTTGACTAAATGCTAAGAGTATTAAAAATGTAGATTGGAGAAAATTGTGTTTATGGATTTGTATACATGTATAGAACTTGGATTGGCCCCAGAATTTCATTTTAAAAGAATTCAAGACTGGTTGCCAGAGTTTTCCTAGTTCCTGATCAACTTATGAGAAGATCCTCGATAGGAAACCAGAATTTTTATAAGAGAAGCTCGACGATAGTCCCGCGATTGGGTGCTAGAATTTCATCATGGATAGACTCACTATTGCTCAGCATTAGTTCTCTATAAAGAAAACCACTATCAGCCTTCATAAATTCTTTGTGATAAGACCTACGATTGGACACCAAAATATACTTAGGGAAATATTGGTTTCTTTATGACAATAGCAAGGATTGAATGTCCGAAATTGACCATATTCTGACACGGCAGCGTGATAAAAGACAAAAAAGGAGAAACGTGTCTCGGCGTTTTTTTCCATTATTTATATAACTGCTAAATATACCTGTAAATATAAAAAATACTACTGGATAACGTCATTATATCCGAACGTTCCCTCTGCATGAACCAATTCTCTACTATTCTCATAAATTACTCAATAAAATTGGAGTGGAAAGTTAAAGCGGGGATTTTAAACTTTTGTGAAGTAGGAAACAAAGGAAAGGTCCTCAATATTCCATGTAAACAAAAAAGTTAAATCTTAAGATATTTCTAAGGGTTTCCGATTGTATACTACTTATTTTGGTCTTACCGAAGTGATATCACTGAATTACATAACATTCACTGTAGTTGTGAGTTATTTGATAAATGATACACCCAAAAATATATGCGATGATTAATATATCCATTGTTTTAAATATATATTAATATTGTTCTGATATATTGTCAAAAAACAAGGGACATTGGCCAAGAAGTCTTACGTCATTTTATTTAAAATATAGCAATGAACATTATTTCATCAGTAATATAAGTCTAAAATAAGGTTTACGTCTTTGCTAAATAAGAAATTTTCGCTATAATGAACTTTCAAAATTTTGGTCAGGTCAGGTCATTATATCCGAACGTTCCCTCTGCATGAACCAATTCTCTACTATTCTCATAAATTACTCAATAAAATTGGAGTGGAAAGTTAAAGCGGGGATTTTAAACTTTTGTGAAGTAGGAAACAAAGGAAAGGTCCTCAATATTCCATGTAAACAAAAAAGTTAAATCTTAAGATATTTCTAAGGGTTTCCGATTGTATACTACTTATTTTGGTCTTACCGAAGTGATATCACTGAATTACATAACATTCACTGTAGTTGTGAGTTATTTGATAAATGATACACCCAAAAATATATGCGATGATTAATATATCCATTGTTTTAAATATATATTAATATTGTTCTGATATATTGTCAAAAAACAAGGGACATTGGCCAAGAAGTCTTACGTCATTTTATTTAAAATATAGCAATGAACATTATTTCATCAGTAATATAAGTCTAAAATAAGGTTTACGTCTTTGCTAAATAAGAAATTTTCGCTATAATGAACTTTCAAAATTTTGGTCAGGTGCCCCCCCCCCCCCCCCCCCCCCGAAATGAAATCCTGGCTACGTCCCTGATGGTAGCTATATCCAAATCTAAACCGATTTCGATATGATTTGGCACATGTGTTTCTAGACCGAATTCAGTCACACATTCCAATTTCATCGAAATCGGACATATATAATGTGTTTTGTGCATCAAATACGTGAAATCGGCCGAGAATATATATGGGAGCTATATCCAAATCTGAATTTCAGAATTTCACCAAAAACATTAGCGTTCTTACTATGACTAAAAAAATTATTTTCAGCTGAATCGGATTATAAGTGCGACCTGTACGTTGCGAACAAAAATACATGGACAGACGGACATGCATAAATCAAGTCAGGAAGTGATTCTATGTATATCCCCAAACATAACTATGGGTCTATCTCGTTTCCTTTTCCCTTTTGCATATAAATACACAAAGACATAATACCCCTTACCACAATGTCATGTAGGGTAAAAAATTACTGCATTACAGTGAAAGAATTCATCTACAAGGAAAGACCTACTCCGATAAATCCGATTGTTCTTCCAAAAAAACTAGAGTCATTGCCATTTCTATATCAAAATGTTAGAGGTTTGAAAACTAAACTCAGTAGCTTATATTTAAAAAGTTTTTATTGTGATTATAAAGTCGTAGTGTTTACTGAATCATGGTTAAAGCCTGAAATAAGTGATACTGAAATCTTTTGCGAAAATTTTCAAGTTTATAGGAAATAAAGATTAAACAAGGTTGGTGGTGGTGTTTTAATTGCAGTTCACAATTCTATTTCATCTGAATTAGTTGTAATACCAGTGACAACTTATGATGAGTTTCTTTGTGTAAAACTGAATTACCTTGGGAATATAATCTTTGTAACTGTTTCTTATATTGCACCAAACTCGGGCAATGACATTTATCTAAGACATGCCAATTTAATTCAAAGTGTTTCTTCTTTAATGTCTACTACCTCCGAATTAATTTGTATGGGTGATTTTAATCTTCCTCATATCTCATGGGTCCCTGGGGACAATAGAATAGATTTTATACCTGCAATCAGCAATGGAATTGACGATTTTTGGGATTTAATTTTTAGTCAATGTCTTTACCAAGTTAACAATGTTTTAAACATAAAGGATCGGGCTTTAGATCTAGTCTTTTCATCTACACTCAATGTTGCATTGAATAGATGTCTACCTATCGTATTGCCAGAAGACGTTTACCATCCTACACTTTCAGTTAACCTTCAACTACAAATTTCTAGACCGACCCCTAGGTCTAAAAAAAATATTAATCCTAAATTTAATTTTGGAAAAACAGATATTAATCGGCTAAAATCAATTTTATTAAGTACAACATTTGTTATTAATGATACGATTGATTTAAGCGTGTCTAATTTCTATAATCAACTTAACTCTGCCTTCGCTAAAACAACTCCATATATAACAAAAGTTTCTGATCATGTCCCTCTTTGGTTCACATCGACGTTAAGGAGGTTGCGTAACATAAAAAGTAGATGCTTCAAAAAATTTAAAAAAATTAACTCCGCAGTGAATTACTCTAGCTATATTGTAGCCCGAAATAAATATAATTCTGCCAATTCTTATTTTTATCGGCATTATCTTGATAAAATGAGTAGGAATTTCAAAAATAACCCGAAAAGCTTCTTTAAATTTGTTCATTCTAAAAGAAAGGCTAATAATTTCCCAAGCTGTATGAAATTTGGTAGCAGAGAATCTTCGACTGAATCCGAAATCTCTAATATATTTGCCGACTTCTTTCAGTCTTCCTACTCTTCTAAAATTCTAAATGAACATTATAACTATAGTATTGACAAGCTGAATCATCTACCTCATATTGTATTGTCTGAAGATGAAGTCCTTGTAGGCTTAAAGTCGCTTCGTTCTTCAAACATACCCGGTCCAGATGGTGTTCCTACTTATATTCTTAAATCTTGCGCTAATGAAATTTATCAACCTCTTACAAAAATCTTTAATTATTCCTTAAATAATGGTTATTTTCCAACTTTCTGGAGATCTAGCTTCATTATTCCACTACACAAATCTGGTAATAGATGCTTTGTTGAAAATTATAGGTGTATAGCAAAACTTAGTGCTATCCCAAAACTTTTTGAACTTTTAGTTTCTCGAAGACTATCTCACTTTGTTAAATCTATAATTTCACCTTTTCAGCATGGATTTATGAAAGGCAGATCTACAATTACTAATCTCATGGAGTTTGTAACTCATGTCTATAAAGGGTTTTCTTATAAACAACAGACAGACGTCATTTATACCGATTTTAGTAAAGCCTTTGATACCGTAGTGCATAAACATTTGCTTTATAAACTTGATATCATGGGATTTCCACAATCTTTATTGAATTGGATTTCCTCTTATTTAAGAGGACGCGCCCAAAAAGTTTTATTTAACGAGTCATTTTCCAAGGACCTGTTCGTTTCTTCCGGTGTGCCGCAAGGTAGCCACCTGGGCCCACTTTTATTTGTACTATATATTAACGATCTTCCTTCAGCTATACGTTACTGCAAAATTTTAATGTATGCTGATGATGTAAAGCTATTCAATCAACTGAATTCATTAAGTAATTCAATATATCTACAATATGATCTGCACTCTCTTACTAATTGGTGTTACGCAAATGGGATGACTTTCAACCTCAAAAAGTGTAAAAAATGTTCCTTATCTAGATCACTTCCGTTTTTCTCCAATTATTATATTGGTTCACATCAATTGGAAAATGTTGACTCTTTCCTAGATCTAGGTGTTTTATTAGATCATAAATTGCGCTTCAATTTGCACATTGATTCTTGTGTTAATAAAGCTAAATCGTTATTGGGTTTTATAAAACGTTGGTCTAAAGAATTTGATGACCCATACGTTACGAAACGTTTGTTTGTTAGCCTCGTCCGCCCAGTTCTGGAATATGGTTGCATTCTATGGATCCCTTATTACAAATCATACTCTGATAAGATTGAGTCGGTTCAAATCCAATTCCTACTGTTTGCCTTGCGTGGTCTGCACTGGGACACGACCGCGCTACTCCCACCTTAAGAAAGCCGTTTAATGTTAATTGATGTTCCTACTCTTGAAAAAGGAAGATTTACACTAAGAGCGCTATTTTTTATTAAACTGTTACGCGGCTTAATTGACTGTCCGTACTTGATAGGAGAAATAAGATTTAATGTTCCTTCACGTATAACCCGTAATTTCTTGCCAATTAATTTGCCTACTGTGAAAACTAATTATGAAGATAATAACCCATTACCTTCATTGTGTGATATATACAATAACATCTATAATACGATTCCTTTAACTAAACCATTACATACTTTAAAAAAATTAATATTGCATTCATCTATCTTATATATATAAAAGAGCTTAGTGAGTGACTGACATATCATCGCCCAGACGAAACCGCTGAAGCTAGAAAGCTGAAATTTTGACTGTGGGTTGCTGTCGGTGTGTAGGGGTGAGATAAGGCTGGGTTTTTGGAAATTCGAACTAGAAGGGTACGAAAAGTACTAAAAGGTACTAAATATGGTACCCTTTGTATTAGGGAAGAGCTAGAATTCTGAAATTTGGAATGAGGGTAACTGATGGCGAGTTAGAAAGATGTACCAAAGGGTTTTTGGAAATTCGACCTATAAGTGTACGAAAAGTTACTAAATTTGGTACCAATTGCATATTTTGAGCAGACATAGCTACAATCTTCATATTTGGTGTGGGAATCAAGGTTGGAAGTGGAGTTGATATAAGGAAATGATTTTGGAAGTTCGTACTTATGTGTACGAGAAGTACTAAATGGTACTAAATTTGGTACATTTTGGATTTGGGTGAACGGATAGAGCTGAAAACCTGAAATTTGGAATTTAGATTAACGTTGAAGTGTACTATTGAGATATGGGGGTAGTTTTGGAAATTCTTACTTATGGGTACGAAAAGTAGTAAACGGTACTAAATTTGGTACAAATTGGATTTGGGTGAACGGATAGTGCTGGAATCCTGAAATTTGGAATTTAATTACTTTTGGAGTGTAAGAATTAGTTAGTCTTGGAAATGGTACTAAATTTGGTACAATTTAAATTTAGGTGGTCGGATAGAGCTGTAATCCTGAAATTTGGAATTAAAATTACATATGGAGGATTGAGGTAGTTTCGGAAATTCGTATTTATGGGTACGGAAAGTACTAAATGGTACTAAATTTGGCACAATTTATATTTGGGTGAACAGAAACAGCTGGAATCCTGAAATTTCGAGTTACGGTTACTGTTGGAGTATAGGATTGAGGTAGATTTGGAAATTCGTACTTATGTGTACGAAAAGTACTAAATGGTACTAAATTTGGTACAATTTGGATTTGAGAGAACGGATAGAGCTGGAATCCTTAAATTTGGAGTTAGGTTTACTGTTGTAGTATAGGATTGAGGTAGTTTTGGAAATTCGTACTTATGAGAACGGAAAGTACTACATGGTACTAAATTTGGTACACTTTGTATTTGGGTGAAAGGATAGAGCTGGAAACCTGAAATTTGGAATTGAAATTACTATTGAAGTGTAGAATTGATATATGGGGTAGTTTTGGAAATTCGTACTCATGTGTACGAAAAGTACTAAATTTGGTACAATTTGGATTTGGTTGCACGGATAGAGCTGGAATCCTGAAATTTGGAGTTATGTTTTATGTTGCAGTATAGGATTGAGGTAGTTTTGGAAATTCGTACTTATGTGTACGAAAAGTACTAAATGGTACTAAATTTGGTACAATTTGGATTTGGGAGAACGGATAGAGGTGGAATCCTGAAATTCGCAATTACTATTGGAGATAGGTATTGAAATTCGTACTTTCATACTAAAAGTATTAATGGTATTATGAATAGAGGTGGAATTCGGAAATTTGGTATTATAGCCGCTGTTGGTATGTAGCGTTGAGAAATGGATGTGGTTGTGGGTATACGTACAATAAGTGTACCAAAACTACTAAGTGGCACAGAATTTGGTCCAAATTTTTATTGTGCTAAGGCGTAGAGCTGAAATTGTGAAATTTGGTATTAGCATGGCAGTTGACGTTTAGAGTGGAGATAGAGAGGAAGTTTTGGAAATGCGTACTAATGTATACGAAAAATACAAAATCGCGTTGGGATATAGTTTTGGATAAAAGGAGGTAATTTTTTAAACTTATACATACATACTATAAGTACTAAATTTGTTACCAGTTTGGTGTTGCATGAAGGGATATACATAGGTGGAATTGTTGTATGAGGGATTGTGTTGGTGTTTAGATACGGATTTATTGAAATAGATACCCATTCTAAAATTAGAGAAATACGAAATGTACTAAATGCTATTAAATTTGACGTTGGGTGTAGCAATGAAGATGGAAGTATATCATTAGTGCGTGAAAATTACAAAATTGCAATAAATTTGGTATTGGGTTAAGGAATAGAAGTGAAATTCTGATATATTATTGATTTGTCAGGTTCATTGGTAGAGGTGGTCGTACAATAAGTATACTAGAAGTATTAAATAATACTAAATATTGAGGCACTGGTATTGGGTGAATCGATAAATAAAATTTGTTATGAGGATCACCGTTGAGATTGGATCAGAAAATTTATTTAAATCAGCCTTTAAATGTATGAAAGGTTTCTACATGTAATACCATTGACATTGGGTGAACAAGTAGAGCTAAAACTGGAACGTTTGAGCTAAGGTCCTGGATTTTAAAAATTGTACTGAATAATGTACTATCGTTTCTAAGTTAAAACGAATTCGGTTTCTAAATAATGTACTGAATGTTTTTACATCCTGAGAAAAAAGGCCTAAAATAAAATATCTCCAAAATTAACTTTTAGGGTAACATTTTCTGAATAATGGTATTCTACATTTTTATAATTCAAAATTCCAAAATTGGGTTGGAAAATGTGGATTAAATTTTTAAAATACCCATACCGTTGTAATAAAGCATGGACTGGAATTTAAAATGTAGGCCGCTGTTGAAGTATAGAGGTCTTTTTTTAAATTCGAACAAAACTTGTATGAGCAGTACTTGAAGGAAATTAAATATCAATTCAAATAGGTATTAGTACATCAAAATTTTCAGTGTTCTCCATATTAAATATTGTTTATTTGTATATTATTCCTTTTCCGCATACAAAGTAGCGGGTATTTTGCTAGTAATGTATAAACAAGCAGGTTGCCAATCCTCTTTAATGTAGTATTAACATTTTTAGTAACTTAGTTTAGAATCTATTGCTCTGTAAACTACTTGTGCCTGTTAAGAACCCTTCAGCTCAGCATATGTATATCTACAACTCCCTCTGCGGAACAGTAGAACACAGCTAATGAGCAGAAACTATTTTTAATTTATATCTATCACCCTCGTTCATTCTAAAAAATTGAGCTCTGTTTAACGGCAAACTACATCTCCCTCAGCGGAACCAGTAGTATTCAGCCTAAAGAGCCTTTAATGTAAATACATATTAATTTCCCTAATTAAATTATGTTGTTGTTCTAGTTTGTAATTAAATTTTTATATCGGCTGATATAATTTGTAGCCGGTAGTTTTATCCCCAACTAACCCGCCATTGACCGGTCCATGGTGTGTACGTGCTCCCTACGTAAGGGGAGGTGGCCCCCTCGGTCGGCAGGGGCGGGTGTGAGTGGCGTGGGAACGAACGAAAAAAAATAGTGTTCGTAAAGTCTTGCTAAGGTTTAAATTTCTGCATTTCGTGAACGCCTTTCATAAAGCAAAAAATACTGGATTCTTCTGAGACAATGAAAAAATCAATTTGGCGAGTTGTTTTATTTTTATGTACTAACCAACCACCACCAACCAAAGCAGAGACAAGTCTTGCTGCCTTTTATAATGCTTTAAATTTTGTATTATTGTTATTTAACGCTTCTTCTAATGATTTTCACTGTAGTTGTTATCGTCTTGTGAGCATAGCAGAAAAATATGAACCATATGTACATACATACATGCTGAGTCTAGGTTGAGATATTAGATGTTGCCTTTATATTAAAGAAATTAAAAAATTGAAATTGCGAACTTTTTCGACGACAAACGCACTGTATGTGTTTGGTTTGTTAGTTGTTGCGACGGTGGTAGTTTAGCGTAAAGCGAGTAGCTGTATTTCAGTCAGGTTGTTGTGTTGTGGTTTGTTGATACAGCGTCAATATGATGGTGAGAAATGAGACCATCCAAAAGAAAAAGAGAACAAAGTTGAGAGCATTTACCAAACAAGAGAGGAAATATGAGAGATAATAATAGGAATATGGGGAAAATAGGAATAGGCGCAAATTCATACTTCTTAAGACATTGGCCCCTGCCTACACTAATTAAAATTGCATCATGACATTTGTTCCAAACGTATAACAAGTTCCAAGAAGGTCAAATATCGGACATTTTGCTTAAAAAATTCAGAAAATCAAAAAATTCACACACCCGGAGATTTACCTGCAAAATAGAAAGCCGATATTACTGACATACAGGAAATATGGTTGATTGGGAAAGACGTCACAACAACACCTGTACTCGTAGTATAGCTACCATTATATATACAGATTTGTTGTTAGTCGGAGGACTTGCTAAAATTAGGATAACAAAAAATGTCTTCAAAATTAGCACAATCTATCCGAACCATCGAAAAAAAATAAAAGACCAAAGATATATTTTACGAAAATTATTTTAGGCAATTTTAATGCCAAAATTGGAAAGGAGAATATCTTTGGCCCAATAGCAGGGACATACCTCTCCACAATAAAACATCTGACAGCGGAATGATGCAGATAGGCTTCGGAACAGCATAAACCATGGCAGTTAGAAGCACATGGTATAAGCATCTCGATATTCAGCACGTCGCTGTCATCGTATCATCTGCCGTTGTTTAGCAAAGTAAAGACTCTCTCAGATAGATTAATGCACATAATCAGTAGCAGCGCGTAGTGCAAGATAGAGGTATCGGGAGAAAAATAGAGAAGATAAACCAACCGTGTGCTCAACCATTCAATTGTGTCGCTGCACGCCTCTTTGGTACAGGTACATCCTTCGGTAGAGACAGACAATATATTTGGTAACAGGTACATATAGTGAGCTCAAGGTTATGAAAATATCATTTTTCCAAACTGTTGGAAAATAAAGCAAAAAACCGGCTCAAGAATAATAACGTCGCAAGAGCCGATGGTGCACCAGCCGATCTGTTCAAGATCGGAGGCGACTCGTCGTTAAGGTGTATGCATCAGCTACTTAGCACCATCTGGCAGGAGGAACTCGTACTCGCGATTGGAAAGCAAGCAAATTTTAACGGCATAAGTCTGATCCCTATTGTCTATAAGATAGTGACTGGAATATTATGTGAATGGCTGAAGCCTATAATTGGGCCATATTAGTGCTGCTCAGACCTGGTAAGTTTTTCATTGACCAGATATTTACCTGGCAGTAAGTCCTGGAAAAGACCCAAGAAATACAGATCGACACTTACCATATGTTTATCGCAAATCCACGGCAGCGGGTTCTTTCGTACCGGATTGACCCGGAACCATAGTGTTTCGGCCAGCGGCTGCCAACACAGCATTAAACCTATGCGTAGGGTTAAATGCTGCTACAACAACAATATATTTATCGATTAAAAAACCAGCCCAAACACAGCATTAAACCTATGCGTCTACGTAGGGTTAAATGCTGCTACAACAACAACAATATATTTATCGATTAAAAAAACCAGCCCCATACGTTGAAGGTATTTCACGCCATCTCCGAACTGGCGTTTCCGCAAAGCTTATTCGCCCTTGTAATATTAGATTAACTGATACTTCAACATCCTGCTGGAAAGATTATACCAGGGATGCTATACAAGTTTCTGGCATAATAATGAAAACGCGAATATTTATCATCAAAAATAGTTTTATTGTTTACTAAAGTATTCTCCAGCATGATTTATACACATTTGCATGTGCTCCTGCTGTTTTGTTTCGGGCTCACACACATAGATCCATGATTTGTCACTTGTGACGATCTTTTAAAACACCGCGATCTTATTCTTCTAAGAATCTTCTAAAGAGGAGCTGGTAGAAGCTTAAGCTTAAGGTAGTTGCAGACTGCATCTGCCTCGGCACTGCAGAGTACAGCCCCTGTAATTCGCATCACATTTAATAAAAACCTCACTCTGTCGGTCCTTTGCAGTTGTTTCTTCAAAACCTCTAAATTAAATGTCTCGATATTTTGTAAGAAAATTATAAATTATCCGATACTGCGCCACATTTAGTCACCCAAATTTAAAGTACTTAATCTTGAAATACAAAATTAATATTATGCTAATTTGTGGAAGTCTGGATATTAAAACCACTTCAATAAAATTGAACCTCTCCGCACATTTTTAAAAATTAAGAATTGAAAATTGTCTACGTCGAATCATCTGTCTGGTTTCAATAAATAACTAGTAATTTTATTTTTCGTCTGTCTGTTGCTACTTCTATGAGTTTTCTCCATCAATTGTTTTTGTTTTTCTAATTTTCTCGCCACAGATTATGTAAATAAATCAATATCAACAAATCTAAGCAATGTTGGCAAACCAAAACCACAACTTTTTTAAATGGTATTTAAACTGAAGGTCATGCTATAACACTTCTACGTTTTGTTTCCAGTCTTAAAGTGTTTTCAATAGGCGGATGTCATTGGCAAATCTGAAGATGGCAAGTCGAAGAAACTCGATTAACTTAGAAATGGGGAAAATGCCGTAGATAATACAGCATAAGAAAATTTTTCTTGTCTATGTTATGTATTATGTATGTTTTTTCTTCTGTATGGGTGTATAATGTAGAATATCCTTGTGAAAGTTAGATGATAATGTGTATTGGCAAGAATGTGCCAGATAAAATAAATTATTGATACTGTGGCAGTTGTTGTACTACTTGGTTTCTTGCTACTTCTTCTAGTTACTGGCAACAATTGTGGGAGCTATTGTTGACTTTTCATGATTCATGGTTTCACGATGACGTTTGGAAAACGATTCCTTGTGGCTGACTGCTGATATATTTGGTTTTGTTTTGCGCGTTCTTCAGTCATGTATTCTTAATTCAATCCACGCGTGATGTGTGTGAATTGAAAATTAACCATTTTTACATCATGATGGGAAAGAACACGAAGCTCCAATACCCACACTCTCACATGTACTCAATCATTTCCCAATCTACAGTAATTCAATGTCTGCAAAAATTGCCTTGAAACATCTTCCATACACAGAGAAAATAGTATATTTCATACTATAATACGAGAGTAGTTTGATCAATCTGAAAAATAACAGATTTCCGATATAATTGCTGAAAAGCTGCGGTTTAGAACTCATCAGTTTTTCCTAAAGTTCCTTGAGTAAAACTATATATTTTTAAAAAATACAAGAACAATTCTTAATTTAAAATGAAAAAAAACATATATAATTTTTTTAATATTTATTTATTATAATAAAACGATTAGTATATGTATATTTATTAAATCTTAGTTTTCAATTAATCTGTTCGCCTTCGTTTATTGGCCAAATAAATGACCTTTTCGTTATAATCAAAAACTTGAGCGGTAATTTTTATGATTTTCAAAATCCCTTCGGCAATCTCTGTGTTCGATAATTGATCCATGTAGTGCTAGTATATATGTATAAATTTATTTTATGTTTCTTAAACGTTTTCTTTCTACTCTCCTTTACAAAGGACTTTAGTATACTGAACACTCTAAGGGAAATGGTATGACATTATATACAAGTCGAACTCTGTACCTGAATATTACAAATAATATCAGTTTCTTTTAAAGCGTGGTGTTCAAAATATTTTGTGAATTTCTCTCTGACAACGTTTTTCCTTTGCTAAACCACGACAGATGAGTAGAAAATGTTAGACTTGGGCAATCTCGTTCAATTGAACGATCCGGATCACTGTCCTCGTTCAAAGACGAATGAGTAACATCACAAAAATCAACGTGTGAAATTAAGTATACGCAGTTTTGTCAATGAAATTACCGGTGTCCATTGAACGAGATAGTGATCCGGATCGTTCAATTGTCCGAGATTGCCCAACTATAGAAAATGTACGGATGTTGTTGTTGTAGTCACGTTAACGTATATGATTAATCTTAGATGCTTTAAAACTATAAAATTATATAGCAGGTATTTTCATTCATGCTGTTCAGGGATTTCTACATTTAACAGTTACGCATTTTACAGCTGTTATTTACCTTTATCCAGCCAATTGGAAAATTTCCGTCAATAAATGTAAAATTGCATGACCTAAATTACGGTAACAATTATTACCTACCACAAAATTATGTAATTGATTTTTCTTAGTTATGGATGGAATTTCTATTTCTATTCTAAAATATGTACAATTCGATTTGGTACATGAATGACAAGTTTTTGGTCACAAGGTACTTTTGTTATGGTAATTCCGAACAAATTCAGCTTCACCTGTTAAAAATGATAAGAAGGTCGAAAAGTATTTGATAATTTCATTAAATTTTACGTATGTCTGAATCCTGACTTAATAAGAGGAAACTCGAATTGCCGTTTATGTTATTCCATAATCGAACTAAGAGATTTACAACCCCACCGACCTTTTACTTATTCCGAATTGACTTGTAGAGAATTTTCACAGCTACAACATTTTCTTTAGTCCAATTCCGATACTACGTGCCATTTTCAAGTTAAATTCTGAAAATATAAAAACCCTAAATATGTGACCTTTGTCCTCGATTTATTTAAAAATCCCTCTGGCGAAGTTTATGTTTTTCGATTTTTCTCATCTAGTAACATTGTAGTATCATAATCTGCAAAAACTTACCAAGTGTAAGCACTTTTCATTTAAAGTTAGTTAAGGCGCACTGTGTTGTTTAATAGAAAATAGGAGCGTGTCGTATGTCTCTTAAAGGTTGTGAGCTAACACATGCCGCGCGTTCATCCAGAATGACAAAAACTACATGAACAACCGGTTAACGCTCGGACTCTTCACAGAGTAGGTGCAGTTTAGGCACTGGTAGATGTACTTACAAAGTAGCAGACCGATATTACTGTCATACAGGAAATATGATAAACCCCATAGTACCTACTAATGTAAGAGACATTTTTGACAAATTTTAGTAATCTACGTCTTGCATATTAAAAAAAATACCGCTGAAGTGTCCTTATTTTCCCTGTGCTGTTGATGAAAGATTTGTTACATTTCGGATAAAGTCTAATTTTTTCAACATCAATTTTATTTACATCGGTATAATTTTCCAAAAGATCTTCGAACAGACCCTAAATTGCACATAAACAAAAATTTAACTTCTGTAGGAGATGTACCCTAAGGAGAAGACCTATATGGACCATTTTTGAAGTAAAATTACATGTCGACAAATATTGGTAGATTCAAAGTTTGGAGGTTTCTCCGTTTAACAGATATAGCGCGTACCATTTTAGTGAAATTTTTTAACTTGTGGGGGAGGTACCGAACTTAAACCAAGATTGGAAAAACTAGTACACAGGCAAATTTTGGACCGAATCTGCTGATCCTTTCGAGAGTTATCGTGCGCTCCAGCTACTACACATGATACCACAAGTGTTTATTACAGCTTTCGAGCTATTTTCTTAAGAAGTATGGACTTGCCCCTGAAAAAACTTGTACCGTCGTAATGGGGGCAGCGAATGCAAGTTGTTACTGTAAAGATCAAAGCTATTCCGGAGCAGGCCTAAAACTGAACTTTTCCGAAATTGTGTGTGGGAGGTACCCTAAAGAGTTGACATATATAGTCCATAGTCGAACCTGATACATGTCTCGTAGAAATATTACGATTTGCACAGTATGACCAAATTTTTCCGAACATTTTCGAACTTATGTCGAGGTGGTACCTGAAGGAGTGGACCGATATAGTTCATCTTCGAGTTTAAACTAAGTTCGGACCAAATATTACGATGGCTAAATTTGGGTCCAAATCGGCTGATCCGTTCGAGAGTTATTGAGCGCTCCAGCCACTATACATGGTGCCAAGGGGGCTTTATAAAACTTTCGGGCTATTTCCTCAGGAAGTATGGACTTGCCGCTGATAAAAATTGCGCCGTCGTATTGGGGGCAGCGAATACAAGTAGCTACAGCAAAAACCAAAACGATTCTACAGCAGATCCTAAACTGAACTTTTCCGAAATTTTGTGTGGGAGGTACCCGAAAAAGTGGACCGAAAGGATCCATATTGGAACTTCATTTATGCCCGGTACAAATTTCACGATGAGCAAAATATGGACCAAATTTCGTCCAAACATACTTGGGGTCTAAAACCATTATTTCCATGCGACACATTTTGCGAGGGTATAAACATATGGCCGCTGTCCTCCCCATGATGTTAAAACTATTCTAGACGATTTTAATGCCAAAATTGGAAAGAATAATAAATTTGGACCAACAGTCGGAAGATTTAGTTTCCGCATTGAAACATCTGTCAACGGAATGAGGCCAATAGATTTCTCAGCGGCAAAAATATGATAGTTAGCAACGCCAGATTTAAGCAGTTAAACATTTTTAAGGGATAACAGCCAGGTACCCATATTAAAAAATACATCAATTTGATCACTTTGTTATAGATGGAACACATTCATCGAATGTGTTGGATCCATAATCGTTCTGAGAAGCAAACATCGATTCGGATCACCACCTTGTTACAGCAAATCTACGTATTCGATTAAACGTAGCAAATAAGGTACGATCAGACACAGCACAGAAGTTGGGCATAGGTAACTTGCCATCACAACATATAACCTATTCCACTCTACTGACCCAATATTTTAATGACAGCATTCCTCGTGCCGATAACACATCAGTACAAATGGTGAGGAACCCACGATATGTGTGTGTGCTACCGAAGAGAATATTACGGCATATAGGGCACAGATGTTCGTCCATATAACGGATCTAAAACAACAATATACGTTGTCTTTATTCTCATCTATCGTTGTTTAGCAAAGGAAAGACTCTTTTAGAGAGATAAAATATTTTGAGCATCGGTGACATAGTGCTATTCTACAATCAGAACAACGTGTACCGCACGAGAAATGTATGGGGAGAGGAGATAGGAGAAAAGTCTGTTCCACAGAAATAAGAGAGAAAAGGAAAAACAGGAGGATCCAGAATGAAGTCCGAAAATTCTACCAAAGAGTGAAACATCAAACTGATGGCTTTGGTACAGGTAATCTGGTAACAGATACATCTAGTGTGCTCAGGATATGGAAAGACCATTTTCCAAACTGTTTTCAAACTAACAAAGAGGAAGAGATATTATAGATCGCCCTTCCAAGATGATAATAAGGCAGCAGGAGCCGATGGTTTCCCAGCCGAGCTGTTTAAGCCCAGAGGCGGCACGGTGATAAGGTGTATTCATAAGCTAGTTAGAGTGAAGAAAGCGTACCCTACGATTAACATCCTGTGTACAGTTCATAAGAAAGAGATAAGACTTTGTGCTCTAATTACACTGTGCAGCAGCATTTTTGGGGGGTGAAAATTTTCTTTTGGAGATGAAAGCCCTTGATGAGTATACTAAGAACCCAAAAGGAAATTTTTTGAATTTTTCCCTATAATACTTGGGAAAAAAGCTCCATATCTCTGTTTGGCGTTGTTGTAGCTTCATTTTGAGGTGACATGTCTTCAGTCAAATCGATTGGCGAATCTTTTTGCAGAACATTTCATTCTTCTAACTCAATGCCTTTCATGTCCATTTCGTCCTTTATTTCTTGAACCGTAGTGAAAGTACCACAAGATGAGATTTTTCAGCATCCAAATATTCTACAAAAATGTTGCTCAGAAGATTTTAGGTACGGTTCTCTTTGACAACTAATTATGGACCGCGGAAAGATCATTCCTAGATAATGGTGTATATAATCTCCGATTTTAATCTTTTTACTTTTATGATGTTCCCACATTAAGTAAACTACCCCGTCATAACCAAAATAAATACTTTCTCAACAGCTTTCGTTAACATTGTGTGTGTTATTCTTTGACGAGTGAGTTAGTTTACTTTGTCGGTTAAGTCGGATGTCATTTTTTCATTTGTCAATGCTTTGACGCGTAAACGTATTCAAGTGCTTACACGCTTCTAACATTCGAACCCAATCATCATCAGCCATAACAATAACAACATTTAATTCGAAAAACAATACCCTTCTGTCAGTACCACAAACTATGTCTTCCTAGCATCCTGAACTCCCTTTTCGTAAACGGATACAAACGCGTTTTATTTATTTAGTGAAATTCAGTCGAAATGAATTCACAAAGGCCCTTCAAGTATCGGCAAATAACACTGTGCAACATTTTTTAGTTAATCGCGTGCAAACAACTACTGCCGAGCAGTTTATGAAAGTAGAGTATGGCCTCATATAAACATGGTTACATACTGACTTTAAAAAAAAAAATCGGGGCTATATCTCCGAAACCAATACGAATCTTGCTTTGACATCTGCAGCAAACTTCTAGATAAGAGCAAAAAGAGTATTTTGAATGTTCCGAACAATTTCTGGAAACATTATTTGGGAAATTTTGGGAAAGGTTACATGGTTCAACTCCCAATAGTTTAGGAGCTACTGACCAGAATTCCAAAAATGATGGATTCCAGAATTATGGATGCGCTAGATGCAGTTTTTCCTAGTTCGTCTGTTTGACATATAAGTTTTACTGCTTTAGGGCTACAATACTGTTGAAGACTGCAAAGCTAAAATGTTATTACTTTCTGATATAAAGGCCCGATCAGTGGAAAAAGGCTTGTTTTAGGCCGGTTTAGATGAGGCCAAAAAATCCAAACCCAACTAAGGTTTTTATAGTCTCAGTATGTACTTTCAGAAAATGCCCACTAGATGTTGTTTGCATTTCCAGTGTTGCACTGTGTAATCACAGATAGACAAACAATCAGGGCTGCCAACTGTTCCGGGGTAAAAATCGCTACAGCCACATACGCACCATAGGCCTGTAGCGATTTTTACCTTAAAACCAGGGACGTACGCAGGGGGGGGGGGGCACTGGGGGCCCGGGCCCCCCCCGAAATGGATTGGTCGAACAAAATTTGGCAAGTTACAGTAACAAATTATTACATATTTTCTTTCTCATTAACATTTTTTTATTATTGGAGATTTCAAATGAAATGAAAACTTATATGAAAACTTATCTTTTTCTGAAGTTTCTGTTCTGAAAATATGCATCATTAATAAGTTTTTTAAGAACTGTTTTCAAATTTTTTTGTTTGGGCCTATACTCTAATGAAATCTGAATTACTTCTTCAGGTCATATCATTCCACTATTAAATACGAATTCCGTAATAAATATACTACATGTTTGTTATATTATATTCGAGGTATATAGAGGTCTCGAGGCATTACACTCAATGGACGTGCATGAAAAATTGTCTATTGGATAAAGTGTATGAAGGGTTTTGCGTGGACTATATCTTAAAGCCAGTTAGAAATTTTTCTCACTGGCTTCATCAAAATTTTGTTATTCTATTTTAGACAAATTGGTTGCTAAACAGTAGGAGAAAATAATTATGTAAAATGAATTTGTTTGCGTCAAAAACTGCTAAAATCTGATATATTTGGCAAATCCACTTGAATTTTTCAACACCGTACAACATTTTTAAGGTAGTCGTGTGTAAAAAACTTCTATCGAGAATTTTATTTTTTACTTGGGTATTGTTTTGTCAGATCCAGCTAAGATTTTATGTCCTCATCTAAAAATTGCTAAATATTGAATTTTTCGAACAAATTGGGGCTATATCTCAGAAACCAATTCGAATAATGCTTTGACGGTTTTAGGAAACTTAAAGATAAGAAAACAATTAAAATATTTTTACAAAAAATCGACTCGAAAAACTGCATAAGCGCTATAAAATGTATGCAATATCTGAAAATACCACAGTTTTGATATAGTTTGCACCATATCTTCCAAGCTTTCAAATTTGTCGTAATGATATCTTTGAAAAAAATATTCGCTGAATGTAATACACAATTCATTTTAACATGCCTTTGTTGTCTAATGTCTCTATCACGGTGTACCTAGAATATTTTCCAACGATCATTTAATAAATATATCAATAAGTCACAACGAATTGCCAAATATGAGAATAATATGTTCGTGTCAGCAGTGTTTGACATACATGATGTAAAAACAACGTGAAGGAAGCATTTTACATCTTCACAATGTTCCAAGGAATTTTTATGCGCTCTTTTTGGAAAATTTGCTGTAAAGGTAACATGGTCCAGCTCCCAATGGTTTAGCAGCTATTGACTAGAATTTCAGAAATAATGTAAAATTTTCTATATTTAATCGATTTTTTGTATGACATATAAGTTCTGCTGCCTCAGGTCGGTAAATACTGGAAAACAAATAATGCGAAAAAACTCATTTTAGACTGGTTTAGATAAAGCCATAAAATTCGAACCGGATATGAAAAGTCGAAACGAAAAATATCTATTAGAAGTTGTTTGCATTTTTGGTGTTGCACAATTGTACCCTCAGCCCTTAGGGCCTCTAGGTCAATACGTCTGTCTGTATCTCTGTTTGTCTAGCAGGATGGAGCGCATGGTAACTGTCGACCGGATCAACCGATTTGGTCAAAGTTTTTGATCACGTAATATGTTAAGTTTAATTCAAATCGGTACCACCGCCATAAAAGTTAAAAAATGTTCGCTAAAATGGTGCATTCAAAATTAATAATTTAGTCAAGGTGCATACTACATGTCTCGAAGAGAGTAATCGATTCTATCTAAACTTTGCACATCGCAATATTCTTCCTTGACATAGATCGAGCCTAATATGGGTTATATAGGTCCACTCCTTCAAATATCGTAAAATTGCTTCCAAATGTACATCAAGTTCCAAGAGAATATGTTTGGACAACATCTTCCGTTATATCCCTCATAAAAGTTCAACATAAGCGCAGTTTCAAAACTGTTGGAGGATCCTTTGGACATTTCTTTTTGTTGACAATTGTAGTCTTCTTTACTGCGATATCCTATTTGTCGTGGGCAAGTCCACGCTTCCTGACAAAGCTCAAAATACGATTTTTTTAATTCGTTACCAACTGATTTCAAGTTATGACAAATATAAAACTCTTTTGGACACAAGTGGTCCTTCTTGATTAATTTGCTTATTATTAGAGAATAATTATGTGAGATTCTTAAAACGTCGATTGTTATTTCCCAAAACTATGTAACATTTGAAGCAATACATTTAATTTAAGAAATTTTTAAATTCTAGTTTCAATAAGTTGCAAGAACTGAGTCCAACAAAGTGTTTAATAACATCGAGTCCAAAAACGCCCACTCGTACAATTAAAAAATGAATGCTTCTTCTGTACGAGTAACATTATACCGAAAGTAGAGAATACAGCCGAAACAACAATCAAGTAATTTTTTCGACTTAAAGTGTTTTGTCACGATTTAGCTAAGAGTTTTCCGATTGATTTCTGATATTGGTTTCTGAGATATTTGTTCGACCATGCTTTGGCATAGCCCAAACATGGGTTTTGTAGCCTCATACAGTACTGCGAGAAGGATTCGGAGTATATGAGTCGTGTTCTGTATCGTACGATTTTAAATTTCTGAAGATTACAATTCTTATTCTTAGGCTATCGACACAATATCTAGATATAGAAGTTCAAGCTGCACTAGCGGATTCGAGTTATTCTTCTTTTTCGAGGTATTTAATTCATAGAAGTCGAAAAAGGGGTTATGATCGGGTATACCCTCCAACACATTTAACCCGTATTTAACTTAATTCGTCCTACTCGCGAATACAATTATATTGGGATTGGATTATGAGGAATCCCAAAATGTAATCTAAGATCTTCGAAATACTGAGAATTTTGTGATAGCAAAAACAATTGCAATTCTCTGCGGTTGTAAAATTCTGGGTTATAACATTCCGTGGACCTACATGATTTATTTTCAATTCTAAATATACGAGGACTGAACAAATGGGCTAATAGCTGCGGGTAAAAGAAAGCGGACTGTATTTTAGCGGGATTTATTAGCTCCAATTGTATAGCGGAAAAAAACCCAACGAGACATAGAAAGATAAAAGAATAAAACAAAATTGGCTTCGGTAGTCTTCTGCGGTATTTTATTCTTTTATGCAATAGCTTACCGTTGAGATGACAATGGAGAAGTAAAAGTCTCTCAACTTCTTAACAAAAATTTAGATTCATTTTTATGTTGAAACGATTGGAATTTAGAAAACGCTTTATCCATTGAGTGAAAGCTTTCGCTACAGTGGATAAAGGGTTGCCATATGGCGGATATTTACATAGATTATGAGAAATTCAGGTATTTAGATATTTCATGTTAAATTCAATAATAAAAGTATTTCATTTTAACAAGATTTAGTTCATATAAATTAATTAGTTAATGTAAGGAAAATAACACTGTTGAACTGGTTTCAACATGCCGGCCCGTTTGTATTGAATTATTCTAATATGAGCAACCTCCGGATATTATCCAACCGAAGATGGAACTCTGAGCGATCGGCATGTTTGACGATGTCTGGATAAGACCAGCTCTTAGAATTCTTGGAATTTGGTCATTCGCGAGCATCACTTCTATATTGTTCGGCTTGAAAAAGTGTGGATCGGCCAAGTCGGTTAAATGCTCGTATGTGGACTGCAGTTTTTTGTCTTCTGTCGACTCGGGGAAGGTGGTGTTCAGCTGACTTCGTATTTCGCCGGTTATTTGAATTTTTGCTGATTGGTCGTAGAAACTCTGCAGATTCAAAGTGCAGTAGTGCTTGTTACCCCTTCGAGTTGTTTTTAGTTGAAGACGCTCGACCAACGTAGCTAGCACTACCGTCTGTGCTGCACCGGTATTGACGATCAATCTGACCTTGTCACGCCCTTCAGAAGTTAGAACCCTGGCAAGGACGGTAGGCAGGAAGATATGGGTTTTTGATCTGACGCTGAGACGGTCACTGACGCTGGTTCGAGGCCGTTTGGCAGGAAGCTGGCTAGCTGTAGAAGTGGATGATCGTGGACGAGGTGTGGGTTCTGGTGTGGGTTGGCGTTTGACTGCTCTGCTACGACGTTGTTGTATTTCTGGCTGCGGGCTACTACTTGGAGATTTCGATCTTCTGATTTTGACAGAGTTGGAAGGATTTTTTTCGTTCTGGTCGATATGAAGCATTGTGTGGTGGTTTTTGTTGCAGACCATACATTTACTTCTGCTTGGGCAAAAATCACGCTTATGCGATGTACATAAGCAATTGAAACAAAACCCTCTTTGTTGTGCTTCAACTCTCCTCTTTTTGGCGTCCATTCGTTGGAATTTGGCACAGTGCTTTATAAAATGCCTTTCCTGGCACACTCGGCATTTTGGAGCATTGGAATTGTAGCTAAAAGTAAGATTTTATTAAATATGTGAGCGGAAGAAAACACTAACATTTGGGAAGTATGCAAAGTTTGACTAGTGGTCGAATGATATTTCCATTTTGAGTTCGTATTTCTGCAACACGAACATTGGAATCCTTGCCAACAAATACCCTAACTATTCTACCAAGGCGCCATTCGGTGGGCGGAAAATTATCTTCTTTCACGATAACAAAATCATCTTCCTTGAGATTTTGTTGGGCAGATCGCCATTTATATCTCTTTTGCAGTTCAGAAATATACTCATTTTTCCAACGCTTGGCAAATTGAAGTTGGATAGTTTTGAGTCGTTGCCATCTATTGATCAGAGTCATGTTGCTTGAAAAGTCTTCAGGAGTAGCTATAAGAGCAGTTCCCCTGAGAAAATGGCCTGGAGTCAAAGGTACTAGTTCCGACGGTTCTTCGCTAATCGGGGATAATGGTCTTGAATTCAAAATACTTTCAATACGAATTAACAACGTGGAAAATTCTTCATATGTAAACTTTAGGTTTCCGGCTACTTTCTTTAGATGGCTTTTCATGCTCTTGACAGCGGCTTCCCACAAACCACCCATATGGGGTGCGTGTGGGGGTATAAAATGCCATGAAAACCCATGATGACTGTATTTTTCGATTACCGCCTTCTCAGCGGATTTCAGAAACCTTTTGTATTCCTGTGTAATTGCTCGATTGGCTCCCACAAAGTTTGTTCCGTTGTCGGAGAACATTTTGTTAGGAAATCCTCGTCGTCCGACGAATCGTGAAAACGTTGCGAGAAAGGCTTCAGCTGACAATTCCGAACAAACTTCTAGATGTACTGCTCTCGTTGACATGCAGACAAAGATCGCTGAGTATCCCTTTTCAATCTTTGCGTTTCGAAGACGTGACGTTTTTAAATCGAACGGCCCTGCAAAGTCCACACCTGTGTTGGTGAAAGGAAGTGAAAAGGTAACACTCTAGTAAATTTGGAATAATCTTTGAGAAATTGTTCAATTTCAAGTTCTTTTGATTCGCAAGCAGCCAACTTTACTTCGATGGTTGGTTCGGGGAGAAGACTTTGTTTTGGCCAGCGTTCAGCTGGTTCAAGTAGCCACTTTGGTCCATGCCACCAGACGTCATTTGTTTCAAATTCTGCGGCTGTACAGCCTCTTGTACCCAGATCTGCAGGATTTTCTCTAGACGAAACGTGTCTCCAGTTAGCGTTACCCGCATTGTCTAGAATCTCTGATACCTTATTCGCTACGAAAGTTTTCCAGTGGCAAGGAGGTTTGCTCAGCCAAGCCAAGGTAATGGTGGAATCGCTCCATAAATAAATCGAAGGTGTGGACACGTCAAGATTTTTACAAACTGACTTTAACAGTTTTGATAAAAGTGCTGCACCGCACAATTCTAATCGTGGCAAACTCACAGTTTTTAACGGCGCCACTTTACTTTTAGAAGCAAGCAAATGAGAGTAGTTAACATTTTCCGATGACGAAATCCGAATATATAAACAAGCGCAATATGCTTTCTCTGAAGCGTCACAGAAACCATGGATTTGTACTTGAGTATCAGGAGAATATTTGATCCATCGAGGAATTTTAATTTTTTCAATATCAGTGAAATTTTCGACGAAATTATTCCATTGTTCTATGGAATTAGGCTTTATTTCTTCATCCCAATTAGTACCTTCCATCCATAACTGCTGCATCAAGACTTTTGCTACGATTATAATTGGCGAAATCCATCCCGCGGGATCGAATAATTTTGCAACAACCGACAAAATTTTTCTTTTGGTGAAAGGGGTTTCAGGTAGTGAAATGTTTGCAACTTTGTAAAAGAATTGATCTGATCTGGCATTCCATCGAATACCAAGTGTCTTCGTCTCGCTGACATCTTCAAATTTGAGAAAATCTTCGTCAAGAAGATCTTCCCGCGGCAAAAGTTGGAGGATTTGTGAATTGTTTGCGGTCAACTTTTTTAATGGGAAGCCAGCGGAGTTGAGTAAATCAATCAATTCTATCATGTATGACTTGGCCTCTGTTAAAGTGTGAGCACCGGAAAGAATGTCATCCACATAAATTTGATTTTTTAAAATAGCAGATGCGGTGGGATGAGAATTCTTTCCATCTTCGCTCAATTGTAACAATGTGCGTATTGCAAGATACGGGGCACAATTTACACCAAATGTAACTGTCTTTAAGCAAAAGTCTTGAATCTTTTCATAAGGCGATGTTCGAAACAAGATTTTTTGAAATTTTTGGTCATTTTTATGAACAAAAATTTGCCTGTACATTTTTTGTATATCCCCGTTGAAAACATACTTGAAAAATCTCCATCGTAGAATTACATTCATTAAATCGTTTTGAAGAGTTGGCCCAGTATGTAACATATCGTTTAAAGAATATCCACTGTCAGTTTTCTTTGAAGCATTGAAAACTACCCGTACCTTCGTGGTGGTTCTCTCAGGTTTTATTACCGCGTGGTGCGGCAAATAAAATGACGAACAGTGGCCGTTTTCGAATGTTTCTTCACTTGTAGTTGGTTCCATATGATCGAGACTATAATATTCAGACAGCACATGATTGTACTCTGAAGCTAAGTCTGGAGACTTCTGAAGGGTCTTTTCCATATGAATAAATTGTCCCATAGCTACTCGTCTCGATGCTCCTAAGTGAAATTTTTCAGGTAAATCACGATTAAATGGTAATTTCACAACGTATTTACCGTCGGTCCTACGTTCTACAGTGTCCTTGTAAAACTTTTCACACCAAACATCTGTTTCTGACAATCTCTTCTCAGTAGGGACATTTTCTAATTCCCAAAATTGTCTTAATTGTTCACTTAGAGGGTCAGAAGTTGTTATCCATGTAGCGAAAGAAGTTACTTTTCTTACTGTAGGATTACCACTAATAATCCAGCCAAATTCTGTTTCTTGGGCAAGAAGATTTCCGTGTATGTTCTTCTGAATTCCAGGTTTAATAATTAGAGGAAGAATATCGCTTCCCAATAACAAATCAATTGGAGCGGCAAAATTCGGGATCAGCCAACTCCAACCCATTTAACTCAGTGCAATCAGATATAACTGGACGAGAAGCAGGCATTAACTGACTTAAGTTCGAAACAACAATGACCGAAGAATCAATTCTGAACTTTGATATTCTAGATTTTAATGTCAGATAACACATTCTGGACGAATTTTCAAGTACTGTTCCTCCCAGACCAGAAATCGTCGTAAACGATTTCTTAGTTGGTATTGAACAGCGTTGAACAAAGCGATTAGAAACAAACGATTCTTGAGAACCTTGATCAACGAAAGCCCGAAGTGTAAAAGTCATCCCTTGATGTTCAATGTTGACTAAAGCGGTAGGCAAAATGGTTCTTTGTTTAGATTCTACGAAGTTCGACTGAACATTTGAAGTGCCAACGTAATTGGCAGCTAATGTAGTCGGCTGTGTATCATTTTGATTCCCAATATGATAAGCGGGTTGAAAATTATTCATGTATGCGGTGGCCGACGTAGTCGGCACGTCGTCATATTGAGCTTCAACATGATATGATGCGGTCTTCGATTGTGATTCAGGATGTAGAAGGGTGTGATGTGGACTTTTACATTTCTGGCATACCTTCTCGCTTCTGCACTTTTGAGCAACATGACCATACGAGAGACAATTTTCACATATTTTGTTAGAGGAGATGAATTTTCGTTTCTCAGAGAGAGGCCATGATTTAAATTTAAAGCAAAACCTTAGCGGATGATTCTGTTTGCAAACTCTGCAAAGCTTATGGTTGGAGTCTGTGTTAGTGTTAAATGAGTTGGATTTGGAGGAAGGGGTAGAATGGCTTGAAGGTTTTCGCATATCAGATATGGATTCTAACATATCGAGTCTGTTGGAAATGAAATCATCTAGCTGATCCCATGATGGCATTTCTTTGTGATCTGTCAAAGAATTTTCCCAAGCAGCGAGAGTTTCTTCTGGTAATTTTGAAGAAACCCAGAATACTAGAATTGGATCCCATGCGATTACAGAAATATTGTATGTACGTAGTATAGAGAGACAATTATTTACTGTGTATTGAAGATTACGCAACGTTTTCCCTTTTTCTGACGTAACATGTTCAATCTCAAAAATCTTCCTAAGCTGGTGGTTTATCAGAATTCGCTTATTTTCGTAACGTTGTCGTAAAGCATCCCATGCAAGAGTGAAATTGTCATCGGTCAAAGCAAATCGCTTGACAATTTGATTTGCTTCACCTCTAGTTTTGGCTCTTAAGTGGAATAATTTTTGAGCAGGTGACAGCTTTTTATGTTTTATGTAAATGGCCGTAAACATGTCTCGAAAACTTGGCCATTTATCGTAACCTCCATTGAAAATTTCTGTATCACACGGTGGTAATTTTAAGGAAAAGCCAGTATCCTCAGAATCTTTAGAATCGCGGGTAACCTTTGACTCTGACTTTTCAAACTTTTGTTTTTCGATAGACATCAAATCTAAAATGGACGCTTTGCACATTTTGTAAGATTTGCAAGACTCAGTAAATTTCGAAAAGACCGATTCTCTCATGGTATCTGTCAACTTATCGTCGTCAGAAGTCATTTCTGCTTCGTAGATGTGAACTAATTGTCGCCAACATCGCTCTAAATCGTCAAGCTCGACCTGCAAACTGGACATTGTATGCTCCTCTAGAGGAATACTTTGAAATGCAGCGCAAGTCGTGACCACCTGGTCAGAAAAGAAAATGAACTTTTGAGAGCTCATGATGTTGTCAATATGCACACAAAACCCAACTCTCGTGCCAATTCACAGTAAAAATCGAAGACTTTACAATGCACAAATATCCTCTTCGAAATATATTGTTTGAAAGATCTTCTATTTTGTAGAATATGTAATCGGAAATCAATATGGGCTCAGTAATTTTTCAGATTATGTTAACCAATTTATTGATTAAACATGTGAAAAATCGTGAGTATCTCAGATATGGGTTCAGCAGAAATCGCAAATATCAAATAAGTATTTCACAACAACTAACAATGTCTCTCTTTTCCAAAATGTGATAACAGTAAATGTTTGGGTTTTTTATATAAGCTCTCTGGACATCAATTAAGTGAACCACTATAAATTTTAGTGACAGTTTGGTTAACGTATAGGGTGTCTTCCTTTTAATTTTAAGAATCTATGCATTCTCCATAAGATGACTCAATCCAAAGCTGAGTAAACAAGATTCTAGCTAATAAGCAGATTGAAGCAATTTTTTTCCCAATCAACAACCGAACGTTTATTAATCTCTTAATGTGTACTCTTTAATAACTAGTTTTGCGAATTTGCTCAATCTCACAATTAGAAAATATATTCTTAGTTTTATTTTGGAGATTGGCGAAACCAAATTATTGTTAACAGGAAGGACACATTAACTGGAATTGTATTTAAATGGCCTTAAGTAATGGGTGACCAAGATGATGACAAATTTTGAACGTATTCCAGAAAACGCAATTATTGCAAATTTATCAGTAAATTGGTACATCAACAGAGCTATTGGACGACAACAAACAAATCAAACATTTGTTCTCTTTATTGGAATCATCTTAGGCAATCGTATTATATGGGTTTGAATCAGTAATGCTCGAATTATTTCGATTATTAGTGAAGATAAGAGATACTTTACTTCAATGGCGAGCAGATTGAATATAAGAGAATTTTGAGAATGTAATATTTCTCAATTATTCTTCATATATTTATTAATTTCAAACATAAATCTGATCTGATAAATAATAGCCAAAAATACAAAATCGTCCATATGCTGTCAAATTAACAAAATTAAGAGTATCGAGCAGCGACACCAGTGGATGGGTTTGCACACGGTTGCTTTTCTTCACAGCTGAGTTTGCTTGTGTGCTAGCACACAGGCAAATTGTCAATACGTATTCTTAATTTTTGTGAACCTTAAACAATTCAATGTTTATGCGATTTTTTATTTATATTTTTTAACAATTTGGATCGTGAAAGATTTGAGAAAACGTTAACTTTCATAAAGGTTGAAATAAATAATGCACCAAGAAAAATAAATATTAATTCTCCCTTAAATACTCTCTTTTCGTATTTTGCTCAGCTATGCTTTACTTCGGCAGATGAAATCAAAAGAGGATTCGTAAAGTAACGTCCCTTTACTAAACACCGGCTGACATAGGAAAAGAAATAATAAGTTTTATTTGCTGTTTGACAACATATATGGGTTGACATCAATGGTTAAAATTTTGGTGAATACTTCAGAAAGAAATGTAACGAGCGTGCCCGTAAGTTTCTATACGAGAACTGTATCTGTCCAATGTATTCAAAATAGATATGTATATTCTTATATGTATATAATATAAATCCGAAAAATGGTTTGCTGGGAAACTAACAATTGCTGCTTTCCCACGTAGTAACCTTTAAGCATCTGCTTTTCACTGGCTGGAATAATTGAAACGTTCAACAAATTTAATACTAGTTCTCTCGTTACAGAATGTTTCCGACTTCGTTTAACGTCGATTTTAATGCACCTCATATATTGTGGACATGCAAACAGCATTTACAAATTTGGAAGTATTCGTCAATGTATATGTGGGTATTTCAACAAGAATTAAATTCAAACAATTGAATCCTTAGCAATTCGACAAGCTTCTTTCCTTCGTTACTTTCCCCGAAATCACGGGAACTATTTTAAAACAAATAGCGTTCGTCAAGAATTAAATGAAATTGAAGAATCCATGAAATTTTGAGTTGCATGAATGTGACATACTTGTCAATCCCACATGTCGAGGGCAGTATAAGGTAGCATAGACAATCCCAGATATGTTTTCCCTTAATGGTTGCTTGATTTTTATTTGATGTTTAGACTCAATATTTTGGAAATTATTCAGACAGATCGATTGATGTATGTGCTTTCTTGGCTACTTCAAGGTTCTTACGTCAAATACAAGTGAACAGGTTGTCTTCAATGCCCATTTAATATCATTACAATAGCGGCGAATGCACGTCTGATTCTCATTTGATGTCAAAAGGTTTTGTAGCGAGTAATGTAGTAGTTTGGTGGAATGGGCTAGTTTGGTGGAATTCAAGTTAGATTGCAAAGTAGAACTTTGCTCGAACTAAATATTGTTATACTCTAATAAGAATACTCTTTAAAATACTCTTAAAAAAATACTCTTTAAAAAATTATAATTGTACGAGCATTGGTTGCAGTTTACGCCCCGCTACAATCCTGTACATTTTGGAAAAATATACATTAAATCCGGAAGTTTTGATATAGCTTTCTGGCCAAGTCGAAGAAAGGAAAATACATTAAAATATGTAAATATAATTGTACCCTAAATACTATTAAATTTATATACTCTGTGTCAATATTTCACATAGAATCAACGAACAAACCCTTTAAAATAGCTTTACGTAACGCTACACAACATTTCAAAATTTCATGATTTTTGGTCAAGTTGGGCCCCCCCCGAAATGAAATCCTGCGTACGTCCCTGCTTAAAACAGTTGACATTCCCGGTTAAACAGTGGTTTTTGTTCGTCAAAAATCACCACAAGTAGCGGGAAAACCACCAGCTTGGCACCCCTGCAAACAATCATGTACCTCCTCCCCACCCTAAATCCCCCTCGTATATGGATGTATTCAGATCGAAATAGTTTATGCTGTTTTCTTGAATTTGCGATATTCAATTGCAAAGTAAAGTGTCAAAATATTTACCGTCTTTGGCATCTGATGAACGATAATGTAAATATCATTTATTCACGTCGTTCGTTCGCTGTGTGGTCGATGACAAACATGATTTCTCCAATGCCTTTACTATTAGATGGCGTAGGCGGATCTAGTGATGATGTTGGTGGTGGTGATGGTGGTACCACTTTTGTTATATTTGCACTTAACCTTCTAATGTTTATGCATATGGCATTGATTTACTCTACCCATACACCCCGTCATTTACATGGCAGTAACTGTAAGCTGTCATACATACAGCGTTGTAGAAAATGTGACATTTCGCGAAAGTCACATGTCGCTGTCTAATACGAGTGCACAACAACTATTGACAGTTGTCAATTTTTAATCCAAACATGAAACAAGACTAAGGCTTTGATGACGCAAAGTCTCCGCAACAATGATGGCAAACAATACTTAAATGTAGTTGATAATGGATCCTCCATACTGAAACGGTATATGGCAAAAAAGAAAAATCCTTTGGTATTCCGTTTGAAAAAAATTAAAAAATAAAAATTTGCGAACACATCTACAATTTTTGGCATAGAGGTTGAGAAAAAAATTCTGGTTTCAAATCTTTTCGCGTTCACAAAATTGGACGATGCGATGTATTTCGCAAATTACCGTGCGACTGCCGTTACGTATCCTATGCGAAATACTACTAATTTGAATGTACATTTGTACAACTATCTTCCATAAATGAGAGCCAAATGAGAAATAAAAACAAAATCCACATATATGTACATAAAAACATTGGAATGTGTGTTGTGTTTTGTTTGAGAAAATAAAAAGTGTCGATATTTTGAATTATTTTATTTAATTGATTTCTTCAAAATAATGAATGAAACCGCCATTAAAACGTGTCTATAAAATTTTTATTTTGTTTCAAGAATGTGTTGCGTATATTTGTTTTAAGATCTTCGATGTTATTCGCGAGTTTATGTTCTACTCGACAGCTAGAAAGCAATTGAGTGATTTTGACATTCTCTTTCTATAAGAGACAGTCCTTTCGAAATAAATAAACAGAAATTTAATGGAAAAGTGTACGTTTACGTGTTATTTCGTATGGCTTGTCGGTCGCATAGATTTTCGATTCGCAGGCGTTTACATGAACAGAAAATGATTTTTTCCAATTCCGAAGCGCAAAAAAACTTTTCGATCGACATACATGAACAGGCTGTTAGTTTATTATTATTTTCGCGGAAAATCAACAAATAATAAAAAAAATTTGAAGTATATCCTAATTATCCTGTCCTAGAGTCCGTACAAACCCTCAAAAATAATTTAAAAACTATATGCGGAATCTAGACAATGCGTAGAAAAATATGATACCAAATTTATAGAGATTAGGTACATAAATTATATCTTATAGCAACAACAAAGAGAAAAACTTACTGTTGGAAAATATTGTTGCAAATATATTTGTTGGTTTGATTCGAAAAATTAGAAAAAAATATTTGGGAGTTCTTCAAATATTTCGCTTAAATCCCATACGATAATTAATGTATTCTACTAAAACTTCATCAAGACATGTGGTTTACCATCGTGAAAGTTTATTTGCTTACTGTGATAACTTATAAGGATAGAAAATTAAGAGTAGTATTGAAATTACAATCATTCAAAAAATGTGGAAATTAAAAAGCCTATTATCGCGAATTAGTCAAAATCAGTTGATGCGCATCCGTTTTTGGATACAGCGAATTAATCCCTTTCAATATTTATGCATATTTCGATGTTTCACTCAGTGGTCAAAGTGTGCCGCCAGTTGCATCACACAATGCAAAAAATCTTAAAATGGGTAAAATTCGCGCAATGTGCATACGATTTTGATGCGCATCCGGTTTCAGTAGCAGCCATTAAAAATACGTCTATATACACATATTTCAAATAGATTCTTCAAGAACCGCGGATGTGCCTCTCTGTAATTTATGATACGCGTTTTCGCACATATTATAATCGCGTATAAAGGATTCCATTTATGTAAAAAAATGTTAAAGAAAATCGAGGTTTAATACGCCGATTTGTCAAAATACATTTTACCCGATTTTCGTATTTCCAAGGTATCTATATCCGCGGTTTTAGTGGATGGATTCGATCGCGGAAGGTCTCATTAGATTCGTCGCGTAAAAAAAAACTAAATTTACGCGGGTTACAAAGGAAATTGAATGGCACTTGTAAATTTTAAACGCAAAAAATATGTTTTTAAAAAAAAAAATTCACGCATGAAATATTGGCTTTTAGACGCCAATTACAAGGATGCTGTAAGGAGCACACTCATGAGGTATGCATTAAACGACGTAAAATCACGAGTTCTATAATCCTATTATGAGTTTTGAAAACTATATTCTTGCGCGTCCGAGTTATTAAAAAATTCAAAAAACCCCGAAATTCCGGCTTCAAAATGTCAGCATAAGTTTTAGGAGTATGCAGTCGATATATCGAAAAATGATACACTAGTATCATATTGCCCATGAAGTATTCTTTGAGTCTTTCTTTGGGCATATGTCTATAGAATGTAAGATTAAGCCAAAAATCGGAAGGGAACATAAAAAACTTGTTGGCTTCAACCCATTTTTACCAATTTTCTATATTGATGCCAACACAGCTTCCACGTAAATTAATTTTAATATTCGACCTTAAGAGATTCCTCCTAAAACACTTGATTTTAAAGAATTTCAATCATACTATATAGAATATGTTAACAGTTCGTGAATTCTGAATGGGGGAAACTCGGATTCATCGATTGTAAAACATTTTTGGTTTTCGCCATATACGTTCATTATGTTGTGGAGTTTTATCAAATTTTTTATGGATTTTAAACGACCAGTGGCTTTATCTGGGTTAAATGAAATTCAACATGGAGGAAAACTCAAAAGAACGGGGATGCAAAACCAAGAAGGAGAACTACAAAACAAATCACTTTTAATTTGTTTGCAAAGATTCTGAGGAGTAATAAACCAAATGTAAATATTTTCCTAAGCAATTTTCTTATTTTTCCTGCTCAACAACAAACAAATGAACACGAACTGACATTGCCGACAACATAAATAATTCATCAAAAGGTACCAAGAAAGAACAAATAACGTAAGACTTTCTATGATTAGTAATAGGTTGTTGAAGAATTCGCAAAGAAAAGGGTTCAGAGATTGGAATGCCATTTATCAGAAGAATTATGGCTGGAATAAAACCAATAATAATTTTGGCCGTTGTGAACTCCCGAAAGATGGTTATAAAGCCCACCAAGTTGTTGAAGATTGGTATATATGACCTTAAGTCTATAGTCTTAAGTCTATTTTAATTTATTTAAATGAAATATATGATATATTCATACTTATAACATGACCTAGTAAATGCTGTTTTATCAAAATTCAGAAAATTGCATACTGTTCCTCACATTTACATACAAACACATTGTCAGTTTGGTCAACAAACTTCTTCACAAAAAGTGTGGGCATAGATCCATGTTTTGGCATGGCCCAATATAACGGTACCAACGATTTCAAGTTTTTTATCTTCATTTTCGCGCAAGATTTGATGTCATATGGCATTTATGGTTCCTAGTGGTTATAAATTCCTATATCAACAATTTTGGACATAGACACTCGTAGTGGTGTAGCCCGCATATAACGGTTGTTGTTGTATCAGCTTCTACATGTATGTGTATGTCTTCATTTTATTGATTCGGCTTTGGCTCCAACTCTAAGTTTAGAAAGGACGCCACCTAAATAGGATTAGTCAAAAGTGAGAGTGGAGTCGGGTTGGCTGGGCAGTTAAAAAGGTGCTGGGTAGGCAAATATTTTGGTATAGCCCCCATATAACGGTACCTCCTGATATTCGATATTTTGAGGATTTAAGCCACATTTTCCTTCCAAATTAGTTGTAATTTGGTACTTAGGGTTCCTAGTGATCACTAAACCTTTCCACCAAAAATTGTGGACATAGGTCCACGTTTGGGTATAGGCCCCTTTTAAGGTACCTCCCGACTTTCACTAGTTTGGGGATTTAAAGCTACATTTTCCGACCAAATTAGGTGTAATTTGGTATTTGGGGTTCCCAGTGGACACAAAAATTCTCCACCAAAAATTGCGAACATAGGCCTACATTTTGATATAGCCCCCATATAACCGTACCGACAGATTTTGGGTATTTTGAGGATTTTAGCTATTTTTCAAGACCATTTATCAGCAAGATTTGCAGCTATTTGCAGCTAAATTTTGGTTATTCGGAATCTAGGGAGTCCAATTTAATTATTAAAAAAATAACTGGACCGAACCTCGGTGGACCTTTGTAGTTACGCTCTCTCCAACAAAAGTATATTGCACTAAAAACATACAAAAACAAGTAAGAACAGACTATAGTCGGACGGGGCCGACCATGTGATACCCTATACCACTATCCCTGTGCACTAGCTTTCCGGGCTAGCTGTTATAAGATGTGCATTAGAAATTTTACCAATTTTCACACAAAAGTTTTGATCAATTTAACCCGCTAAATATTATCCGATCATACCGTTGACTTGCACGCTACTTCTTCATCTCAAACCAAAACTACGTTTAAAATTTCGCGCCGATCGGACTATTATTGCGACCTACAGAGCGGCTACAAAATCGAGCAAAAATTTTGTTTTTGGTCCATTTCATCCCTTTAACATTTCACGATCATCGCCAAAAACTAATCAGTTCTATTCTGGTCCAAACCCGACCTCCATACTAAATTTCGTGACAATCGGTCCATAATTGCGGCCTCTAGCTTGATTACAATTTTTAATGGACGGACAGACGGACGGACGGACGGACGGACACACATCGCTAAATCGCTTTATCTCGTCGAGATATGAAGTTTGGTATACCACATGAGGGGTCTACGACGAATATTTCGCGGCGTTACATGAATTTTTGGGAAAACAAACTTATTATACCCTTTTCCACACAGGGTATAAAAAAATAATAATTTTTGAAAATTTATTGCTTTACAACTATGTAACTTCAGGCCCCAAACATATTATTTTAATTTAACATAAACCCTCCCCTATCAATAAAAAATAAACCTTCTTTAGTTTTATTACGAATTTATTTAACAATTAAACAAATATGAGATCAGGTTTTTAGCAACAATTTTATTAGAATCTGATCCGTCAAAATTTCTTGCACTTGACACTGAATAACTGAGTGAATATTTACAACAACAAAAAAGTAAAAACAAAATCTTAGTCAGCAGAGTGTCTGTAATCGATATAATGGAAAACATTTCGCAATTTTATACTTTGATTTTTTGACTTTCACGCCGCTAGATCAATGATTTCGTCCTCTGTGCGACGGTTTGCCATGTCACGTCAGACCGGGTGACACGATGGATATGTCAGGCGAACTGTGGCAGTCTCCTCTAAACCTGGTGGGTGCGTCCTCGTTCGCAGTGCAGAATGTGGAGCTATCTATTTGCTCAGCCATTTCTGTGCCTCTCTGGTCATTCCCTAAGGCTGAATGCCATAACACATGATGCGCATTGAAATCTTCTAGGAACAGCCGGTTATCACCTCGAAACAGAGGTCTAATGTTAGATGAATAATGCGGGACACAGCTATTAATCGGCGGTATATAACACATTCAGCAGTTTTATCTCAGCGGTTCCACACAAATAACGGTGTAGTCCGATTGCAGGTATTTTCAAGTTTTTAGCTGACCGAATTAGCTATAATTAGGTATTTGGGGTTCCCAGTGGTCAAAAATATTTCCGCCTACAATTGTGGACACAGACAGAAAACTAATTATTCCATATAAGTTTAAAATATTTCAGGTGGAGGAAAGAAAGAGTTCGGCCCGGCTGAACTTAACGATTTTTTAGTTGTTTGTGTTAACACAAAAAACATCTTTCCCAATTTTATATCGACCCGAGCTTAAAGCTGGGTACACATTGTCAGTATTGAATGTTGATATTTCGCAGTTATCGATAACTGTCCAAGCACCAACAAAGCTGTCATTCAAAGCTGGCAATGTTTACTCAGCTTAAGAATGAGTGTGATTGATGAATTCGGTTGAAAGAGAGAAGATTTTGGATTGTATATACAGCTATGAGAGTTATCTCTAAAACCTCTCGTAGTTGTATATTTAATAGCATTGTATAAAGAGTCGTGAACGAACTAGTTCAATTTATCGATTCATTGAAAGAGCGTATGTAGTTCAGTCGATATAGTAGTTCCGAATTAGTGAGCGAACCACAACTGAACGATCAGCGAAGAAACGGTTAATGAAAGAACGATTACCAATCTAGCACATCATGTTATTCATGTAGGCGTAAATTGCCGCCGTACCTTGAGTTATTTGATGCCTTCGCAAATATACTAAAATGTTTTATGTAGGATTTTCTTGTTTATTTTTTTTGTTCGCAAGTTGTTTAATTCACTTATTAAATTATTTTGCTTGCTTTTTTGTCTGTATCTGTATGTATTTTTATACAAACGGATGAAATTGTTAGCGAATGATAGCGAGGATTTGCGGAGGAGGTACCCTAAGGAATAAACGGACATAGTCAACCTTGGAATTGACATAATTTATTCTTAAATATAATGAAAACATTTCGTTAAAACTAAGGTCCAAAACGAATACCCTATTGTCTCTCCTAAAGGAGTAAATATCAACATAAAAAGCATAGTTTTATAAAAGTTTAATGAACAAAAATATGCTTCCAATTGCCTATGATGATATTTTGCTCTTTTTATGTTGTACCTTTACCCTCCGACAAACCGACCAGATACAAACAACTTCAAACCAAGCATTGTTATTCTTTGGTCCACACAAAACTGAACTCTCTCCGTATTTTGTTTTTTGTGTTGAAAAATGATAATAAAATACAAATATTTTATTAATTTATGAATGCAAAAACTACTCAAATATTCACAAAGCATAATTTTTTTCCTTCAAACGCCCCCGCATCAGACCCAACCAGATTCCAGTATAAATTTTCCAGTTTCATTTGCATTGAAAGGAAAAAAAATACTTGGTGATGCATGCACAGGCCAGACGAGGCAGAAAAGCTAAAGACCAGGGGACGTGTGTAGCAGCAAGTAGCAAGGAAAGGAAGCAAAGAAGTTTACAAATTGGAAAATTGAATGAATTGTATGAACAAACGAATCGAAAAGTTTTGAAAAACTTGCTTGATTTTGTTTTTTTTTTGTCCTTTGTTTTGTTTGGGCTGCTATGTATTTCACAAACCATATTTTTCTGAGTAGATCTCTTTTAAAGCTGAAGCATCAAAGGCACGAACAAATGCCAATCATAAAACATAAATCTGTTGGAATTATTAAGTGCGTTGCAAATACTCTTCAACAATGCGAACAAATAACAGCAACTCAAATATACATCCTGCTTATATTCCAGAACTGGATGTGGGGCTACAGCATCAACTTTACTCCACCATATTTCAGTGCTGTAGTAGACACTGAAGATGAGCTATGTATATGTATGTAAGTGGAATATATAGAGGAATAAGAGGACAAATTGTGGTTGAAAACGCGTCATCATTTTCCTCTTTCCCCCAATAAGTGCTGGGGGATTTGAGTAAATGTTCATTTCTTGTGTCAATATTTGTACGGCAACAATATCTGAAACTCGTCGTAAAATTGAGTTGTGTTCGTGATTATAACCTAATAAAATAATTTACTTTTATCAGCAGTAACAGCAACAAACAAAACCGAACTTAGACCCAGGAAATGCATTGAATTGAACAAAAATATAAATTGCATGAGTAATTTCAATTTTAGTATCAACGATTTTTCAAAGAACACGTTTTGGAGAGGTGCCGTCTGTTTGTAACCCAGTTGACTTTAAGAATGTAGGATTTTATTAGAACCCATGTAATAATTTTAATGATTTATTTAAACATTGCTTTATTTATTATAAAATCTTTGCTTTGATTGTTCAACAATGGAAAACATTGTAGCTGCCAAAAAAGTATTTTACAAAAATGGACGACACTACAAGTGGTTCAAATGCCGATTGCAAAGAAATAAAATTTGAGTTTCGTTCTAGTTATATACAACTCATGAGAAGCGAAAATAACAGCTAGTGGCATATGATTTAATCAGTACTTTATAGTTGCTTAAAATAGTAGTATTAAATATATTTTACAGTGTTGCATTTCGACAGTTAAAGTTTAAATTTCTAGATCAATCACAATATTAAAAGTTAGAAATTCGCATTTCGACAGTTAATGTTTAAATTTCTAGATCAATCACAATATTAAAAGTTAGAAATTCTGTACGATAACTCAAACTTTTACAAAATGCTGTTCGATAACAAACTTGTTCAGTAAAAGAGAAATGAGAAGTACTTGCAAGTGGTTGCAAATACTTTTTACTTGCGAAGTTATCGAACAGGCCTAATGACAAATAAAAGTACAAAAGCTTTAAAAGTGTTACTATTGAAATATAGAGGGCGGGCTTACATTTTATATTTTATATGTAGGGTTGTATTTTAATATGTGTAGTAGGTATATTATACCCAGTTCTCACAAGAATATTGAAAACCCCCAAAATCTCTTTACGACTCAATAAAATGGAAAATTGACTTTTGGAAGCTATAATCGAAAAGTCTAAAACTCGACCTTTACTTTCGATAACTCTCCTATCTAAAAAGTAAAACAAAATAAAAGTAAAAATATATCAAGGATATCTTCGGTAAAAATTGCCAAAGGATACTCGAACAGACCTTAAACTGCACTTAAACAAAAGTATTGTTCCTTTACTTACCTGAGGTTACCATTTTTACCCTGCAAAGCGTTCCTTAACCCCAAAAAGTAGTAAAACTGAAAGCAATTTTTATGAGAGAGGGAGAGGAGATAGAGCAAAAATGCCTTTCTCTTCTACCACGGGCTTCCAGAATTTTTCGACATTTGTTTGACGATTATTTGACAATGAAGAAAAAATGAACAAAAAGAGAAGAGAAAAGCGAACGCTGAAAAACAAAATTAAAAACTGTGAAATAAAAGAAGAAAATTAAATTTTTATGTTCCTTTTTGACATTGCTACCAGATCTACCATTTTTTTCCTTTACTTTTCTGTCGGCGATTACTTTTCCTTTAAAACTGGTTCTCTCATGACCAGTTTTAAAGGTCAATTTTGACAGTATTTTCTTTTACCACTTTTACCATTAAAAAAGTAAAGGAACAAAGATAAAAATAATAAACTTGTGTGAGGGAGGTACCCTAAGAAGTCAACCGATACGGCCCATTTTCGAACTTAAACTAAGTATGAACAAAATATTATGAGAATCAAAGTTTGGACAAAGTTTTGCGCCTTTCAAGAAATATCGCATGTACCATTTTAGCAAAAAAATGTTGGACTTTTGTGGGGAAGGTGCCGGGAGGTGTGGACGGATAAGACTCATCTTCGAACTTCATCTAAGATTCACAGAAATATTACGACATACCAAAATTGGACCAACGCAGTATCCGGTTTGAAAGTTATCGTACCACCGTAAAAGGGGCGCCGAGAACAACCTGTTGCAAAAACAAAAAATCAAAAGGTTAGAGAGTCGGTCTTAAAATGCACTTTTCCGAAATTTTGTGTGGGAGGTATCCGATGGAGTGGACCAATATGGCCCATCTTCGATTTAGATCTAGGTTTGGACAAAATATTACGAGAACTAAATTTTGTACAAAATCGGTCGATCTCTTCGAGAGTTATGGTGCGCTCCAGCCAAACAGACGACACAAAATTTGATTGAAACTGATTTCTTCTATACATACTTGGGCTCTAAAATCATTATATCGATAAAGCACATTTGGGTATATACCTTCTTTAGCCTAAAGACTGAGTTATGGGAGTTTCCGTTCTAAGTTGGCTACCCGGTCCCGATTGTTTTCGCGCCGATCCTTCTTGATAGCGGTTTAATTGATTGTGATCTGTCGGGCACAGCCCCTGTGCTCTCCTATTGACTTTTATGAACTTTTCTAAATGAACTCACGAAATAAGAAACTGAAATGGTAAAAGGAATTAGAGAAAAGCCGATTGTTGCTGAAACAGATATTGCAGAAAAACATGCCTTAGTTAACATTAAAAATGTTGTGAAAGCGCGGAATCTTTGAAACATTTAGGAAATAGGGGTCACAGGCTGGGTTTCTCCTACCACTATTAAAGGGGGGTTCTGGTAACGGCATCACTGAGCAAGCTGACGTTTTTGACTTCAAACCCGAGAATACACTAAATGGCGAAACTGTCCAGGTCTCAAAAATAAGACGAATATTAAAAACATTTTGCTATCGTCATAAAACTGTCCAACAGAATGTAGATATTTCTGATATATGTAAGCTGGAGTACATCGTCTGATAGAAGAGGTGACGTTAGATCTCATGAAGATTCCCTGAAGAGACAAGCAAATACTAAATACTAGATACAGTTTGTCAAGTAATTGTTTTCACACTATGAAAAGGTACACTTTTCATGTAGTAATAAGTGAAAAATTAAAATAGTTGCGATAAAAATGTCGGTTTTTTTTTGCAAAAATTAGTTGGTCGACTGTTTAAGACCAGTTTAAATGTATAAAAAAATAATTAATCCACTTAGTTCAAGAATAATAGCTAGAAACCAATAATTAACATGTAATGCAAGGTGTTAAAGAAATGTTTCCAAAATGTACTGAAGGTTCCAAAATACCCCATGTTATCGGTAAATACTTAAAACTCATGCCATTTTATGAATTTTATTCTTAAGGAGGATTAACTACTAAAAGTATCAACAATATTAGGTATAGAATAGGGTTACAATAGGGACCAAGAGGTACCTTCAGCAGAACTCAATCTGGAGGTTTGCCAGATCGACTAAAAATGTACCAGTCCATATTAACAGTAAACGAGACCACCTAAGTCCATAAACAGGGCATGAACGTGATTTATTTAACTGAAATTTAATTAATGGATAAGGGCATTACTTTAAACAAACTAAAATATGACAAAAACAAGTCATAGTCTATAGTCGGACGGAGCCGACCATGGGATACCCTATACCACTATCCCTGGACAATCGTTCTCCACGGAACTTCTTTTCAATGATTGTGAAAATTTAATTATCAAATATCAGAGATGTAATGTATAATACTTATGACCAAAACCAAAAAGTTATCTAGCATGACAAAGACATTTTTGTAGCAGGAAAGGAAAATTTAGTTCACGTAAAATGCAATCAAACCCACTTATGTAGTACTACTTCCGTTGTTTAACCGCTACGTTATTGAAATTTTTACCGATTTCACACAAAAGTTTCAGTCCCTTTAACCCTCTAAGTATTATCTGATCTTCACGTTGGTTTGTACGCTTCTTCTTCATCATAAACTCAAACTTTGTTTAAAATTTTGCGGGTTATTATTTTGACCTACAGAGCCGCTACAAAATTGGTAAAAATTCTGTTTTTGGTCCATTTCATCCCCTGAACATTTCACGATCATCACCAAAAACTAATCATTTCTATTCTGGCCCGAACCCAACCTCCTTAAAAAATTCGTTGCAATCGGTCCATAATTGCGGCCTTAAGCTTGTCTACAATTTTTAATGGACGGACACACATCGCTAAATCGCTTTATCTCGTCGAGATATGAGTTTCAGCATACCAAATAAGGGGTCTAGGACGAATATTTCGTGGTGTTACATAAACTTTTGGAGAGACAATAAGTAGCATGGGATAAAAATGTGGTTCTCTACACAGAACCCATTATATATTAGGCAGTAGGCCTGTTATCTAGCAAACACTTTATTGCAATTTACATCAGAGAAAAGGTCAGTAGTTTTTTTCCATATGTAGGCTACTTTGCGAAATATATATGTCCTCAAGGAATTAAAATAGCCACCAAAAATAAAATTTTTATATTTTTCATACAAAAGTAATGGTCCATTTCACCCGCTAAAGACTAGCAGATCATCATTCAAAATTGTAGGCATTTTTTTCGACCTATACTCTTACCCGATGCAAAATTTCGTGATCATTGATGTATTTCTAGCGAGTTTATTGTTACACTACAAACAAATAACGGAATATATTAGGCTGTAACTCTGTTTTCTGATCATGCACACCAACAAAATTGGCATCAATTGAAAGGTCAAGCGTTCCACTTTCAAGTATATCTCACTTGTCCGGAATGTTACTTCCAGGAATTAAGATATAAGCTGTATATTAAAAATTTTCACACTTTTCACACAAAAGTTTTGGTCCATTTAACCCTCTAAATATTATCTGATCGCCATCTCAAATTGCAAGCTTCTCCTTTGTGATATACTTTTACCTAATTTAAAATTACGCGTTGATCGGACTATTATTGAGACCTACAGAGCCGCTAGAAAATTGGATAAATATTATGTTTTTGGTCCATTTCACCCGCTAAATATTTCACGATCATCACCAATAAGAATAGGGATCTATTCTGATCTGAACCTGACCTCCATACAAAATTTCGTGGCGATCGGTCCATAATTGCGGCCTGGAGCGTGTTTACAATTTATAATGGACAGACGGACGGACGGACGGACGGACGGAGGGACGGACGGACACACATCTCAAAATCGCTTTATCTCGTCGAGATGTGAAGATTGGTATACCACATTGGGGGTCTCCGACAAATATTTCGCGGTGTTACATGAATTTTTACCAAAACAAACTTATAATACCCTTTTCCACATTGTGGTATAGGGTATAAAAAGTACAAAAATCCCTTAGAAATGCATATGTAGGATATTGTCAGTTTATACTGATTTTGTAATAGACATCCAATTTTAAAAATTTACAGCTAGTTCGGAGACTTCTCTATGTTTTTTGGCTTCCATGGTAACACTTTAGCATTATTTCGCCATCACTTAGAAAAATATGCCACATTATTGCTTCAGAGTACACAAAATGTCGTTTCAGAAATTTCGAAATCTACACCCCATACATTCCTTACGAATATTAGTCTCAAAATGTGATATTTTCGACTGTTCCCTGGAAATATTCTTATCTCTTAATGCAGTAACATTAACAACATTAAAAACTCTACAATAGTATAGCTGGCGTTATATCTCAGCAAAAACCACAGATAAGGTGTCTAATTTGTCGTGTGCGAATGTTCTAAGACTCACACCAAAACGGCAATATAATTATTCCATTACTATCTTGGATATATCGGAACCCAATAATCATCTGAGGATTATGATCGACTCGACTGCTTACCAATTAAATTTCGTAAAACATATACGAGGTTCACTAGAAAGCTGTCTGGCCTAGGCGACACGCAGTGTCGCTAGGGCTCATTTGACATTTTTTTTGGAAAGTTTAACAGTTTTTAGTCTAAGCGTACTCAGGACAGTTTGACGACCATGTATTGGGTTGTTTAGAGTGGCTTCATTGAGACACATCCAAAAACCGGTTTTGATCGTTTTTACACCATCTTCCAGCGATTGCTGCTATTTTTCGGGTTAATACGCATAGTTCAATGATTCGTCACCTGGATCATCTTATAAGTGTCTTTTGAAGCATCGCGATCGTATGTTTCCGAAATTTCTTGCACTGATCAACGCGTGATACAACGAGGAAAATTTTTCCCGATAAGTGCTCATGCAATATCAAATGTTAGTTGGTGGAATAAATACCCAAGGAAAGTCTCTATCCCACGGTATATAACATGGCGATCTTGCATGATCCGTTCACACACCGCTTAATTTTTTCTTGCACAACGGCTAATGATCCATTATCGACATACAAAGATTTAATTTGGTGCCGTGATTATCCACGTCGAAAGTTGTGGGAAATTATCGGACAAAAATGTTCACAGGTAAATTGCATTTTTTGCAAAGTGATTTTTCAAGTCACTGTAAACAACCCAACACATGGTCGTATGTCAAACTGTCCCGAGTAAGCTTAGACTAAAAACTGTCAAACTTTCAAAAAAAAAAGTTAAATGACGCCTGGTGACACTGCGTGTTGCCTAGGCCAAATAGTTTTCTAGTGACCCTCGTATTGTTTTTGAAATATGGCGTTAGCATTTTAAACTCTAAAAGTAACAAAAGATCTATTATTTACATGGCAGAACATATTTTTAATAATGTGATATCTATCTTAATTTCAATATTTCGATGTGTTGCATACGACGTGACAAATACTCCTTATTATATTATTGTTTACAAATAAAAAATATTTATGACATCAAAAACTCATACGGCCTTTGAACGAAAGAATTGGAATTAATAATATCTTAATTTGAATACCTTACAGTAGGCAACCCTGATCGCAAATCTTTTGTTTGCTGAAAACATGGCTAAGCAGTTGAAACTATGTTGCTTATTCATTTTTCTAATATGTGTTGATCATGTGTGCTGGAAAATATGAGTACAGCCTAGAAATAATTATATGGTACAAATATGAAGATGTTCAAACTTCCCTAAAAAAATTACATAACGAGGACGTTTATAATTTATGTTTGTAGTGTATTAGGTGCTTATTCTAACCTATAACTGTTGACCATGTGGCATTTATACATATACCGTTATTTTTAAAAAACATTATTTTTTAAAAGATTTTTCTATTTGATGCAATTTTTGTTGACCTTTGGACTACCTTTTTTATCGATTTATTAGTTCGTTTTTTAGGTCAGAGAAGTAAAAAAACGTTTCTGTGTTTTTATTATTCCAATATTTCGAACGTCATCGACGATCATCATCATTTTTCTTGAGAAATATTTATATGGTACATTGTAGAATCTTTATGTTCTTATTTTATTACAAAAGAAGTAAAAAAGGTATCAGTCGGCTTTGCCGACAGAGATATACCCTTATGTGCAACACAGTTCCACGAACTTTAAGTACAATCAGAATAGCTTGTATATCATTCCGTCTCTTAATATGACCCTGGAAACAAGAAGACAATTGCATATTGGCATATAGGCCGACAATTTTCTTAAACTGCAAAGTTTGACCAAGATTTGTTCATTTTCGCAAACATATTAATTGAAACTAAATAACAGAAATAAATATGTTCAATATAAATTGTGGAATACATCCAAATAAGAAGTTTATAATCTGTCTGACGGCTATAATTTGGGTCAGGACCAAATAAGTGACCTACGAAAGTTTACGTAATCAAACAATATGTAGATTTTTCAACTTTAAATTATAGAACACTAACAGACGATTTAAAAAATGCAAACAATGCAAGTTTTCGTACTGTTAGAAAGGCCAAATTTAACACCAAACTTGTCCTTTATGGTGCCGAAGCATGATAAAACACAAGTACCTGTTAGACTATAACGGTGCAATATTATTTAAAGTGACAAAAATGAGAAATTTTGAGATATTGACCCTTTTCGAGGGCGTACAATAGGCTGCTGAGTAGGCAACTGTAATGTTTTGCTCATTAATGTTTTAGGAAATTGTGCTATTATTTTAGTATTTAACATACCTATAACTTGTCATTTTTAATTATACCCTACACCACTATGTGGAAAGGGTATTATAAGTTTGTTTTGGTAAAAAATCATGTAACACCGCGAAATATTCGTCGGAGACCCCCAATGTGGTATATCAATCTTCATATCTCGACGAGATAACGCGATTTTGAGATGTGTGTCCGTCCGTTCGTCTGTCCATTATAAATTGTAATCAAACTCCAGGCCGCAATAATGGACCGATCGTCACGAAATTTTGTATGGAGGTCGGGTTCAGACCAGAACAGGTCCCTCTTTTTATTGACGATGATCGTGAAATATTGTATTTACTTCTTTCTGGTAAAAGAGAAAGCCATTTCGGCCCTCTCTTCTCTCACTCTCTTAAAAAATTGCTTCCAGTTTTACTACATTTTGGGGTTAAGGAACGCTTTCCGAGTTAAAAATGGTAAAACTTGAAGGTATTTTAACGTAAAGGAACAAAGTTATTATTATTTAAGCTTGGTATGATACGGTACAAGAATCCACAAAGTTATTTCTTACAATAAGTTTATTTGTTCCATAAAAAATTTTGGTTTGTGGAAAAGCTAATTCCCAGGGGTTGTGGTGTATGGTATTACATGGTCGGCCCTGTCCGACTATAGCCTTGGCTTACTTGTTTTTATCTTATCGTTTTTTTGTTTTCAACAATTAAAAAGTTGTAAAAAGAGTACACTGTTTGATAACAAAACGTTTTGCTGGTCACCAATTTGGTCCAGACCCAAATTGTAGTCGTCAGGCAGTTTACAAACTCCTTGAATATTATTACGGATATGTATGTAAAGGTAAGGTCACATTAGGCAAATATTTGCTCCAGCGCCCGCAGTGTGCGCTTATTGAGAGCAAGTCAGCATAAATTTCAATGCATTATTTTCGCTCACTTGCTCGCAGTAAGCCACACTGCCGGTCGCTGGAGCAAATATTTGCCTAATGTGGCCTTACCTTAAGACATGACATGAACAAGCACACTAACCACTACTAACGTAAATTAATAACATTTGGATAATAGTCCCTTAATATAAATTTTAAAATAATCATGGCTGTACCATACCGAACGGCGTGTCCTACGACACCAGTTGTAGAGAAATTTTTCATGGCTGAAATACTCAGGAAATGTCGCCAACATTTGATGTTGCCGAGCCGGGGAATCGAAACCACGACCTTCTGCGTGCAAGGCGGGTGTGCATACCATTGCACTCGGTGGCACCCAATATAGAATTATGTTTTTGGAGAGCACATCATACGAGTAGAAATAAAGGTTTTTGAGCACAGCTCTGTAAGTATGTTATAAAGCTTATAAACAAATAATATCGTTTAAATAAAAAATATAAAAAACAAAAAAGATTACCAAAGAATCTTTAATAATCTTAATAATATCCCCAAGGGATTCGTTGATGAAGTAAAATCTAATGATTACATCTCTTCCTCTCCCGTTGCTTAACAAAACTCTATACAAATATTTGCAATATTTGTATTTGATTATTTCTCAAATCGTTGATTATAAGAAGAACAACAACGACCACAATGTCATTACAAAAAGATGAGTACGATTTGATTCTCTTTGACTGAAATGTTTGATTTGTGCAGAACGTTTATTTACTTTAGACCAACAATTGGTTTTCGCGCTTGGTTAATTCTTCAATTATGAACTGTCTACTATTTACCTACTGCGGCATATAAAGGGGCAAAGAGGAAGTAGTAGCAGTAAATATAAACGTGTGTATGATGGAAGTCCTTTGTGCAGCTCAGTTGCTGACAACCAAACAACCATAATTAGTTTACCTACAATTTGGAAAGGCAGCATTTAAGCTATAAACATTCGTCCTCATCCTTCTCAATATCATGATGTTGTTCTGCATGTTTAGCTCTTGTCATGTTCATTGCCACTGACTGCAGCAACAAATCGTATATTTGGCAATGCGAATGAAAGACAAAAAGAGTAGCGTCACAAAAGAGAGAAGCATAACATTTGACCTAACAAGCAAATAAGAATATACGGCCAGCGTAGATAAATATTGACAAAGGGTGTTCCATGCCACAGCAAACTTGATGTCTCCCCATACAACAAATTTGTGGGGGCAGTGGCCAAAAAAGAGTAGCAATGACATATTCCAGATATATTTGAAATTTACAGAAGTACGCAACTGCTATGGAGTTAATTTTCAAAAACAAATGTTTTAATTATTTGAGGAAGATATGTTTGTTATTGTTGTTGCAACGCAAATATGTTCGTTCGTGTAATCTTCATCTTTATACCCCTCAAATTTCGAAAATTTGCAAAAAATGTTTTTGAAAATATCGCGTATTAACATGAGTTTTGGATGTGTCAGTTCTACTTAAATAAGTAGATCGATACGCGTGTATAAAATTTGGGAAAACAGATATTTAAAAACTATCGCGAATCCAGAGATATAATAGATTTTTCCTAAAAAATCGAGTGCGATGCTACATCCACGGTTCTCGATGGATCGCATCGAAACGGCATAGAATGATGTATTTTTAATGGTGATCATTGAAATCGGATGCGCATAAAATGTAAATGTACTTCATTTTACTGTCTTTTACACCCTAATATGCAACAGATGCTACATCGTGGTCACCAAATAGAATTTCACAAAGTTTATATCAAATAAAAGGGATTGATTCGCTGTTTTCGAAAATCGGTTGCGCATCATGTCATTTCCACTACTACGCGGTTTCTATGCACTTCAAAATTTGTAATATTTACTTTAACTTTATTTTAATTTTATGCCACAATTCGAAGTCCTTGTGATTTAATATACTGATCTGAACACTTTCGCCAATAGGGAAACTATAAAACAAAAATTGGTTGCAACGGAATATATTCCTTATTGCACGCAATTTTGACGAAAAAGAGAAAGAACTCTAACATTTTTTTACAAGTTTTCCTTTAATATTATATATTCCTTTAATATAATATATTATCATATTTTGAATGACAAGGGAGACTTCTCTCATATTAATGAGTGCACCCCGATTCATATACGCTCAATAATATGGGACCTACAGTTTATCGCCGAATCCGAACCGCGTGTCCTAAGACCCCCTTGTAGAGAAGTTTTACATGGCTGAAATACTCAGGAAATGTCGCCAACATAATTGAGGGTATTTTGCCACCATTAAAAAAGTTGATGTTGCCTATCCGGGGAATAGAACCCACGACCTTCTGCTTGCAAGGCGAGTGTGCATACCATTGCACCACGGTGGCACCCAAGGTACCAATATTTTTAATATTTTAGCTAAATTTATCGAAAAATTTGTTGAATTTTGAGTTACAGGTTTCACAGTTGACAAAAACTTGCCCATAAAAATAGTGGACATAGGTCCACGTTTTAATATAGATCCCATATAACGGTATTTTTAATATTTTATCCAAGTTTCTCGAGCAAATTGGCTGAATTTTTGTATGAGGATCCCCAAAGAGCAAAAAAATCTGATAAAAATTATGAACACAGATTCAGGCTTTGATATAGCCCCATCGAACGGTGCCGCCCGATTTTCGGTATTTTGAAGGTTATGGCCACATCCAATCGAAGTTGCGGATATTTGGTATGTAATCTTCGCCAGGGCTCCGAAATATTCTTGTAGAGAATTCTTTGTATTGGTCCACGTTTCGATATAGTCCCCATTGAACGGTATCACCCGATTTTCGGTATTTTAAGGATTTTAGCCACATTATCCAGTCGAAGTGACTGAAATTTTGTGTTCAGAATTGATATTTTTCATCAGAATTTTGTCTTTAAATAACAGAATTTTCCTTAAAAAAGTTGTTTGACCGATTAATGGTAAAAAATACTGTCTATTTTTTGTTAAAAATCGAAATTTCGATTTTGACTGTTCACCATTTTTCTTAATCGGAAATTTTAAAATTCCTTCTTTTAAGACAAAGACAAAAAAAAAAGATAAATAATATGTTCGTCTGCAAGCCTCAGCAGCTGGCAACCACTATTCACAACTCAATCAGCAAATAATATGCATATCAACTTTTTACAAACTTTTTCCCTTTCCACTAATTTTTAAAATTTAATTCACAAAATTGATGAACTAAGAACTTCAGGCTTGGGTTACTGTAAACACCATATTTGCTTTCAAACAAATGTGAAGCCAGGTTTATAAGATTCAAGGCTACTTAAAAATCAGTTTTATTATGACAGATACTTTAAATATTCAAATATTTCAAGATATTACATATTACTAATTTTGGAAAAAGAGGAGGAAAATTCACATTGGCAACAATTATCGGATATGAACCCTCTTAAGAGCAGTGCACATTGTCAGTTTTGAATGCCGATATTTCTCAAGTATCGATAACTGTCCAACCATCCAGCAACCACAAAACATTTTGTGGTTGCATGATGAACGATAAAAATGAACGGCCATACTAGCAAGCAACAACAAAGCTGTCATTCAGAACTGACAATGTGTACCCAGCTTTAAGGTAGGGTCACATTAGGCAAATATTTGCCGAAAAATGACAAATATTTGTTTGCTTCAATCTGACCAGCAAATATTTTTCAAGGGCAAACAAGAAAACAGCTGATTTTGGGGAAACAAAACCATTTGCCAGCAAACAAAAAATTTTCCAGTTTGCCCATAATGTGAACACTCTTGAGCAAATATTTATCACTCTTTTGAGCAAATATTTATTTGGTCTTACAAAAGTTTTGTAAGAGCAAACAAGGGCAAATATCTGCTGAAACACATTGTTGTCACCGATTACAAAAGGATATTATGAATATAAAAAAGTTAAGATTACTTGTAAATATATAATACAAAGCGAATATTTAATGAATACACAAATAAACAATTGAAAGGTGAGTGTGTATTCTCTGATACTGAATGATGCCCAAAATCAATTTTTCGGAATTCTCTGGACCAAATTTGATAAAATTTTCGGTGTAGATAGGAATAGGCGAGCTGTTTTTTATAACGGAAAATAGAAGAGGCAAAACGCGAAATTTTAGAGAATCTATCGTTGATGGATGTCTTGGAAGTAGAATACCGCTATCCAAACCTATTTTGGAAAACCTCATAATTAGAGAAAATATTTCTAAATTTAGTCAGTGGGACTGCAAAAATACCATGAACATTGATTTCAATGCTTGCATTACAATTAAATAATTATTTTGGTTATTATTGTACTACTTCGTGGATTTATTTTTTAGTGTCTATTGTCTTCAAGAAGTGGGCCAATTTTTACAAAAAAAAGAACTACATCTTTATCACGGTGCGCCTCAACCAAATTTAAATGGTAGGTGCTTACACCTGGGAAGTTTCGTGGATTCTGAAACGCGTTGCCGTTTAAAGTTCATATTTTTTGGGGTTTTTTAGGTTTTTCATTTTGCTTGGAAACAGCAAGTCCTATCGAAATGGGACTAAAGAAGGCTTGAATGGAAATTCTCTTCAAGGATTTTGCTTGAAGTCTTATAGAAATTGGACTAGAGGTAATCTTATAGCTGTGAATATTCTCTACAACTTTTGTAATTTTTTCCTAGATTGTAATATTTCTTGAGATATATAACTATAAATTGTGACATTGCAGTCACATGCAGTTATAAGCAGTCGATGCAGTCAGTGCATTGTCCCAATTTGAACGTCTATATCTCAAACATTGTAAACAATAGGAAAACGTGTATAGATTTTTCAATGCTACATTTTCACTTGCGGTTTCCAAGCCAAATCTTGAACGCCTATAAAGACCCGAAAATGTGAACTTTGACCGCGACATATTTAAATGTCGCTTAAGGTAAGGTCACATTAGGCAAATATTTGCTCTAAATGTGTTTCCTCATATTTGCCCAAACAAATGTGAATTTCATGAAAATTTTTGTTTGCGTTCACATTAGAGGCAAATATTTGGCCTATTTTGTTTGCTCAAACAGTGACAAGTAACGCAACGGGCAAACATGTTTGCCATGTGTTCACATTTGAAAAAATATTTTCACCAAAAAACTGTTTGAGCAAACTGTCGACAAACATAAATTTATTTGGACTAGAAAAATAGAAAGAGAGAAATAAAAAATATGGCGTTTCGTTTATTGTTTGTTGTGGAGAATGGGAATAAAATACCATCTGTTTGGCAATGAGTGCCTTGTCGGAATGAGTTTATTTGCGTATTGTTGCGAATGTATGTACATATGTACATACATATGTACATATGTATATGATGGCGCATTGACATTGTGCTTTGGAATATTATTTTTATTAACAGCTTTTAATTTTTAGTTTGCAATGTAATGTTTTCAAAACCAAAAAAAGATTTTTTGTGTTAATTTATTAAAATTGACAGATAACACGGTGCGCCTGAATCAATTTGGAATGGAAAGTTATTACACCTGGGAAGTTTTTTTCGGATTTTGAAACTACAATGGTCAATGAAAAATCAAAAAACAAAAAATCGTCTAAGCGATATTTAAATATGTCGCGGTCAAAGTTCACATTTTTCGGGTCTTTATAGGCGTTCAAGATTTGGCTTGGAAACCGCAAGTGAAAATGTAGCATTGAAAATTCTATACACGATTGACCATTGTGACGTTTTCCTATTGTTTACAATGTTTGAGATAAAGAAGTTCAAATTGGGACAATGCACTGACTCCATCGACTGCTTATAACTGCATGTGACTGCAATGTCACAATTTAAAGTTATATATCTCAAGAAATATTACAATTTAGGAAAAAATTACAAAAATTGTAGAGAATATTCACAGCTATAAGATTATCTCTAGTCCAATTTCTATAAGACTTCAAGCAAAATCCTTGAAGAGAATTTCCATTCAACGCCTTCTTTAGTCCCATTTCTATAGGACTTGCTGTTTCCAAGCAAAATGAAAAACCTAAAAAACTCCAAAAAATATGAATTTTAAACGGCAACGCGTTTCAGAATCCACGAAACTTCCAAGGTGTAAGAACCTACCATTTAAATTTGGTTGAGGCGCACTGTGATAAAGATGTAGTTTTTTTGTAAAAATTGGCCGACTTCTTGAAGACAATAGACACTAAAAAATAAATCCACGAAGTAGTACAATAATAACCAAAATAATTATTTAATTGTAATGCAAGCTTTGAAATCAATGTTCATGGTATTTTTGCAGTCCCACTGACTAAATTTAGAAATATTTTCTCTAATTATGAGGTTTTCCAAAATAGGTTTGGATAGCGGTATTCTACTTCCAAGACATCCATCAACGATAGATTCCACAATTAATCTCTAAAATTTCGCGTTTTGCCTTTTCTATTTTCCGTTATAAAAAACAGCTCGGCTATTCCTATACCTAACAAATCTACACCTAAAATTTTATCAAATTTGGTCCAGAGAATTCGGAAAAATTGATTTTGGGCATCATTCAGTATCAGAGAATACACACTCAACTTTCAATTGTTTATTCATTAAATATTCGCTTTTTATTATATATTTACAAGTAATGTTAACTTTTTATATTCATAATATCCTTTTTTAATAGGTGACAACAATGTGTTTCAGCAGGTATTTACCCTTGTTTGCTCTTACAAAACTTTTGTAAGACCAAATAAATATTTGCTCAAAAGAGTGAATAATATTTGCTCAAGAGTGTTCACATTATGGGCAAACTGGAAAATTTTTTGTTTGCTGGCAAATGGTTTTGTTTCCCCAACATCAGCTGTTTTCTTGTTTGCCCTTGAAAAATATTTGCTGGTCAGATTGAAGCAAACAAATATTTGTCATTTTTCGGCAAATATTTGCCTAATGTGACCCTACCTTTAGGCGATTTTTTGTTTTTTGATTTTTCATTGAACATTGTATTTTCAAAATCCGAAAAAACTTCCCAGGTGTAAGCACTTTCCATTCCAAATTGATTCAGGCGCATCGTGTTATCTGTCAATTTTAATAAATTAACACAAAAAATCCTTTTTTGGTTTTGAAAACATTACATTGCAAACTAAAAATTAAAAGCTGTTAATAAAAATAATATTCCAAAGCACAATGTCAATGTGCCATCATATAATCGTATATATATATATACATATATATATATATATATATATATATATATATATATATATATATATATATATATATATATGTACATACATATATACATATATATACATTCGCAACATTCCGACAAGGCACTCATTGCCAAACAGATGGTATTTTATTCCCATTCTCCACAAAAACAATAAACGAAACGCCATATTTTTTATTTCTCTCTTTCTGTTTTTCTAGTCCAAATAAATTTATGTTTGTCGACAGTTTGCTCAAACAGTTTTTGGGTGAAAATATTTTTTCAAATGTGAACACATGGCAAACATATTTGCCCGTTGCGTTATTTGTCACTGTATGAGCAAACAAAATAGTCCAAATATTTGCCTCTAATGTGAACGCAAACAAAAATTTGCATGAAATTCACATTTGTTTGGGCAAATATGAGGAAACAAATTTAGAGCAAATATTTGCCTAATGTGACCTTACCTTTACAGACAAAACTACTTGACAATCCTTTCTGATTGGAATTGTTTCTATCAACTCCCATCAATATATTTGAACTCCCAGGTACTTGGTTTTACAATTTTTGGCCGCTGTCGTGACACTGGACCTTAACTAGGCTAAAACAACACGGCTGCAATAGATGGGAGCTGGTGTGGTCTCCCAAGACGACATTCGCCTGCACCTTTGTAGTGCCTGCGCAGCTGTACAGTGTGAATGCTATTCAGATCAGCCTGATAGGCTGCTTGATTTACAGGCTCTTGCTTGTACCTTTGGACCTCCCTCCCTCTAGATCACGAAGATCTTTTCTGACGTGCCTGGGCGATCGAATCCTGTCAACAACGTTACACCCAATATTTTGACAAAGTTTGTGGTGGGAATTAGGACAGGTTGGAAGAACGACATTAAGATGGATAGACCCATAGTTCCTTTTAGGGATATACATACAATCACTTGACACTTGACGACTTATGCATGACCGTCCGAATTTATTGTCCGATTCAAAAAAAAATTAATTTTTTGGCCAAAGGACGAACGGTATTTATTTTGGTAAAACTCGGTTCAGATTTTCTATATTTTCGGCTGATTTAATTATTTGACGCACCGATCACGCTATTTATCCCTATCTTTGTGGCATTTGAAATAATTGATGGAATTTGGGCTAGAAATAAGTTTGCCAAATTATATAGAAATCGTTTCAAATTTCGTAAAAATTGGACAAAAATAGGGTGATTGGTTGGTGTTGTTGTAGCAGCATAGAAACCTACGTACATATAAACATAGGTTTGATGATGAGCTGACAGCCGCTGGCCGTAACACCATGGTTTCGGGCAGGGTTTAAAATCCAGAATTTAAAACAAGTGAGCCAAGGCTATAGTCGGGTCTGGGCCGACTATGTGATACCCTACACCACTACCCCTGTTCATAAGCTTTTGACTAATAAAATTCAAAATATTAAAATTGGGATAGCTTAGCGCCTTTACTCTGAATGTCTTCATTAACACAGGTCAATTTTTTTGAAACGCATTTAAGTGCATCGACTGTACAACCCAAATAAAAAATGGAAAAGTGGGATGTATGCCAACCATCAATAGGCTTCTTTCTCTGTTAGACCCCCATCAACCCCCAAAATTTCGTGAGGATCCGATCAAAATTTCGTAGTGTGATTGTACAAAAATGGAAGAAGTGATGCATTACCGACTATTGCAATATCTCTTTTGTTTGCCCATCTATGACAACCTACTTCACATCGTTGTAAAAGTGATATTTTCTACTTTCATTGCCAGGTTTTGGTTTCGATATACCTCCTACAGAAGGGAGATATTAACTTTGAAATAAAACGTTGGTCTTTTTTCCAAATATTTTTTTTCACCCCTGAATAATATCCGACCATTATCAAAAATCAACAGGTTTTTTCCTCCAGGACCCCCAATAACACCCAAAATTTCGTGACGATCCAATTAAAATTGCGACCTGTAGCGTGATTTCCAAAAAAGTGGAAAAATGGGATGTATTACCGACTATTGCGATATCTCCGTTATTTGGATACCTTCGCCAACCTGCTGTACATCATTGTAATGATGGGATTTTTTACTTTCATTGTCAGACGTTGCTTTTGGAAGGTCCCGAACCAAAGCTGTGATATTCGTCATTATTATTAAAATCGCAAAAATGAAAAGTTGTGTTCTATTAGCGGCTATTGCGATATCTTCGATGTTTGATTACCTACGAGAACCTACTTTACATCATTAGAAAGGCGATATTTTCTACTTTCATGGCCAGGTTCTGCTTTTGGTATACCCCATATTGAAGCTGAGATATTCGCTTAGGAAAAAAACGTTGTCTTTTTCTCCAAAATAGTTTTTTGCCCATTACGACCCCTAAATATAATCCGACCACCACCAAAATCAATAGGCTTCTTCATCTGTGTGAACCCCATTAACCCTCAAAATTTCGTGACGATCCGATCAAAATTGCGACCTGTAGCGTGATTTCCAAAAAAGTGGAAAAATGGGATGTATTCCCGACTATTGCGAAATCTCCGTTATTTGGTCACCTACGCTGACCTAGTTTACATCATTGTAAAGATGGGATCTTCAACTTTCATAGCCAGGCTTTGCTTTTGGAAAGTCCCCAACCAAAGCTGTGATATCGTCATTTTAATTAAAATCGCAAAAATGAAAATTTGGTTTTTATTTGCGACTATTGTGATATCTTAGTTGTTTGATCACCTACGAGAACCTACTTTACATCATTAGAAAGGTGATATTTTCTTCTTTTATTGTCAGGTTTTGCTTTTGGTATACCCCTTATAGAAGCTGAGATATTCGCTTTGGAAAAAAACGTTGTCTTTTTATCCACATAAGTTTTTTGCCCATTCCGACCCCTAAATATTATCCGACCATCACCAAAATCAATAGGCTTCTTCCCCTCCGGGACCCCCATCAACATCCAAAATTTCGTGACGATCCGATCAAAATTGCGACCTGTAGCGTGATTACAAGGTTTAGATGGACAGACGGACAGACGGACGGACACACATAGCCAGATCGACTCAGCTCGTCGAGACATTCATTTTGGTATATATAAGTATGGGTCTACGACCATTATTTCGATGCGTTACAAACTTTTTGGCCAAAACCAACTTATAATACCCTCCCCACATAGTGGTGTAGGGTATAAACATTAGCATTAGATGTACACATCAACTGCTACACAATGTTGACAAACCCGGCTAAATAAGCAAACGAACGCATTTTTATTTTTGTGTATCTTTGCTTATTTCGTATTTTACACCTAAGCTTTTTTCGTTTCGCATAATCGACAACCACGCAACATATTTAGCACTCGGCAGACCACTCATTACAGCAAATGTACAACCGAGGGATGTTTTTGTGATTAGAGTTGCGAATGCGCAAATTATTTAATTCATAAAAGGCCTTCTGCAAAAAAGGAATTTAAATAAACAAAATATAATAAAGAAATTTAATATTTTGTTGTGTTGCAAACGGTATCACAAATGTACCCTCCGTAATATGGTGGAAAATAACAAACAAAATAACAAATTTTATTGTTTAAAAATAAAAATTTGATTTATAATGCCTTACAACTGGTAACACTGATCACTGATCGCAACAAATATTGTTTGCTGAAAACCTGGCTAAACTATGTTGCTTATTGGGGGTACTAACCTTTCCTCCTGAAATTTGTATAGGTCCACGCCTTCATATATCCCCCATAGAAAGGCCCTCCCGATTTTCGGTATTTTGAAAATTATGGCCTCAATATCCCCCCGAAATGGCTGAATTTTGGTATTTCGTCTTCGTTGGGGGTATTAAACTTTCTCCCCAAAATGTGCCTTCCTATAGCCCCCATATAACGGTAGCTCCCGATTTTCGGTATTTTGAAGGTTGTGGCCTCAATATCCCACTGAAATGACTGAAAGATGGCATTTATTCTTCGTTGGGGGTATAAAACTTTCCCTCAGAAATTTGTCGGTATAGGTCCACGTCTTCATATATCCCCCATAGAAAGGCCCTCCCGATTTCGGTATTTTGAAAATTGTGGCCTCAATATCCCACCGAAATGGCTGAATTTTGGTATTTCGTCTTCGTTGGGGGTATTAAACTTTCTCCCCAAAATGTGCCTTCCTATAAGTAAGTAAGTTTTCCATGTGGGTACAAATTATTCCAGAAGAGAATTATCAGTATAGGTCCACATGTTCGTATAACCCCCATAGAAGCGTACTAAGTCCACTTTGGGACCAAATAATTTTCAACGTTTTGATATTGTCCCCATAGAAGGGTACCTTCCGATTTTCGGTATTTTAATAGTTTGCTAATTTTAAACCCTGGTTTCGGGTCAATCTGGTACGAAAGAACCCGGAATTGAGCGCGACTGGTGGGTGCATCAAATACATGAAATCGGACGAACATATTGTATATAGAAGCTATGCATTTAAAATTTTGACCAAATTTAAAATGTGTTACGGACTTGATTTAGATAAAAGTGCACAAAATTATATTGAAATCGGTTCAGATTTGTATATAGCTCCCATATATTTTATTTTCTTTTTTATTTGAAATTTTTGTTATAATAAAATATTACAATAAAATTATATAAACAATTGCACTAGTATCTAAGGCCATCGGCTAAACCTCCCATATATGTATATTCACCCGATTTCATATATTTGATGGACAAAACATTGTCTGGAAACAATTTTGCCCATTCTATTGAAACATGTTCAAATTTAGATATACCTCCCATGTAAATTATCGCCCGATTTCACATATTTAATCTATCACACGCGCTTTAACTCCACTGTTTTACTCCTCCGAGAAATAAGCCATTTAAAAATTAATTTTTTTACATATTTACTGTGTTGGATGGTATCCTATAGTCGGCTCCACCCGACTTTGACATTTTCCTTACTGGTTATACCCTCCGTTATATGATGGCGAATATTCCGCCTGTAACACTTTGAAATATTCGGAGACCCACTAAAATACAAATGTTCTAGATCAGCATAAATTTTAAGTCGATATAACGATGTCCGTCTGCCCGCCCGTCATTACGTCCATCTGTCTTACGTCCATGATGATACAGCTTGCTATAGGTCCATGTTTTGCAAGAATTTAGTTCTGGTTAAACTAACGCTGATAGCCAAAATTCCGGGTTGAGTTCATCAATTTTTTACTCCATATTCAAATGGGTTTCAACTTATCTGCAAAGTTGCTAAATCCAACACAGTCATTGATACAAGTAAATAAAATGTTTCTACCGCTAACGAAGTTGTTCTCGGTGGAATACATTCACCTGCAATGTGAGAGGGGAAGTAGCAATATCAATAAGGAACGCATAAAACCAACATGAATAGCACCAGTGCACTGCAGCGCCTTGTCTTTAACTTCAGCTACATCTACAATTCCTCAACAGCAGTAGTACAAAATGGTAAAGTACCAAGTAAAACGGATATAGAATCATAAAATATGCGCGAAAGAAAGACTGGCTAACCATTAGGTTAACTTCATAATTTCCGTTTTCAAGGAAAACTCACGTCATGACTCAAACGCTCAGTTAGGCCGAAAATAGTCAGGGGGCAATAAATCTTTTGAATTATCTCCGAAATCCCTTTTTGGGATGAAATGCACTTTGCACTTGATTAGAATTAACGAATGTAAGATGCAATCACGCACACACATACAACATTATGACTCATTTCCACATCATTCGAATTGATGTTGGCTAATGAGAATGTTGATACACAGCAGATAATCGCATTGAATTACCTTCAACTCAGTTTACAACTTACCTATGGATACCATAGTGGCAACAGCATGGATGTGGAACCAAAGAGTTCTGTTGATTTTGCCGCACTGAGGAAACGTGTCGGATCTGTATGTCCTGTTGTAAAAAGCCTTAAAAACAATAAAACAAAATTAGAAAACATTAGTGCAAGGTGGTAAAAGTAAAACAACAGCAAGAACCACAAGAAAATATACATTCAGGGCTAAGAAAGAGAAGGTGAAAATTACTCTGACCCTCCGTCAATAAAAATACAACAAATTAGCTGCAAGGTGTGAATGTCAGCCAACGCAGAGTGTTGTTGCATGTTGCAATTAGCCGAAAGTCAGTCAGTAGTAACCATAGTTTTGAATGTCCTGTTTATGGGCGATTGGTAAGAAAACATTCATTGTTATAAGCAAATTACTGGTACATTTGGTGCCCTACAACACTACACCCGGGCTTACGCGCAGCCAAATAGGCTTCTTTGTGTATCCAAAAGTTCTGATAACAACATAACAAATCATTTTATTACTTAACTTACTTAATTGAAAATTTTTTCGTTAATTGAGAATTTTAAAATATAAAATCAATCCCGCGGTTGTAAAGACCAATAACAATCACTTTTCATGATTTTTTAGGATGACTTTTTTCATTTGAACATTCTAATCTACATTCTAAATTTTCTTGGTTGAAAAGTAAGTATGTGGCAAAAGGCCGTCTACGAAATCAATTTTTATTAAAGCGTTTTGCGGTGCCAGCTCTAACTCGAAAACTAATGAACCGATCATCATAAATTTTTGTGAGCTTATTTAGAACATAAATATCTAGTCCTTTATCGAACGATTTCTCAAAAAATATTAGGTTTTACAGAAATGGTGTTGATGTCCTTGATAACACTGTGTGTAATTTTTTGTGTCATGGAAAATTAACCATATTCTGACACCGCAGCGTAATGGAAGACGAAAAATAAGAAGACACGTGTCTCGGCGTTTTTCCCTGTTACTTCGAATTTCGCGGTTATGGGCCCCCAAAGACCTGAGGCCTTGATGTCAAAAAGGACCATTTTGTCAGGCTCATATCTTCTAAACCGCTAAGAATTTTGGTTTAACCGTGGAGGCAAAGTTGTAGCTCTCAAAGAATAATAATTGTGAAGACATAAAATCCATTCAACCTTATCTTCAAGGTCAAAATCGTTAAGGTCAAGTTTCCGTTATAATTTTTTCTCAGATTTTGGCCTACAGATATTAAACCGATCAAAATTGAATCAAACAACCAAGGTCTCAATAAACAACTTTCTAGAATATACGAACCCTGTAGAAATGGTTCTTAAAGGTCAAAATAGCAAAACAAATGCAATTTTTATTTTCTTTTTTCGGTTTCTGCTCCATAGAAATTAAACCATTCAAAATTCAAGAAAACATTCAACCACAATAATGTAGCGAATATATCAGTATACAACTTTGGGGAACATCAGAGCCCACTACGAACTGTTCTTAAAGGTCAAAATAGCACAAAACTTTAGAAAATATTCGATTTTTATACTTTTTTCTCCGATTCTGGTCCATAGATACCGAACCGTTCAAAATTCAAGAATACAAGCAACTACAAAAATGTACCTAAGATCTCAGTTAACAACTTTCTAGAACATATGAACATTCTAGGAACGGCCCTTTAAGCTCAAAATTCCATTAGTTTTACCCATTCTTTCCTGGTCAGGTCCGTAAATAACAAACATTTCAAATTTTGTAGAGTGTTGAACAGTTTGTTATTTCCAGACCTGAGCATTAACCATAATATAATTGTTAGTGAATTTTGAACATGAAGGACCGTGCCTAGAATATTCATATGTTTTAGAAAGTTGTTAACTGAGATCTTAGGTACATTTTGTAGTTGCTCGTATTCTTGAATTTTGAACGGTTCAGTATCTATGGACCAGAATCGGAGAAAAAAGTATAAAAATCGAATATTTTCTAAAATTTTTTGCTAATTTGACCTTTAAGAACAGTTCGTAGTGGGCTCCGATGTTCCACAAAGTTGTATACTGATATATTCGCTACATTATTGTGGTTGAATGTTTTCTTCAATTTTGAATGGTTTAATTTCTATGGAGCAGAAACCGAAAAAAGAAAATAAAAGTTGCATATGTTTTGCTATTTCGACCTTTGAGAACCATTTCTACAGGGTTCGTATGTTCCAGAAAGTTGTTTGTTGAGATCTAAGGTACATTTTTGTAGTTGGTTGTTTGATTCAATTTTGATCGGTTTGATATCTGTAGGCCAAAATCTGAGAAGAAATTATAACGGAAACTTGACCTTAACGATTTTGACCTTGAAGATAAGGTGGAATGTATTTTATGTCTTCACAATTATTATTCTTTAAGATGAGAGCTACAACTTTGCCTCCACGAGTGAACCAAAATTCTTAGCGGTTTAGAAGATATGAACCTGACAAAATGGTCCTTTTTGACATTCAGGTCTTTGGGGGCCCATAACCGCGAAATTCGAAGTAACAGGGAAAAACGCCGAGACACGAGTCTTCTTATTTTTCGTCTTCCATTACGCTGCGGTGTCAGAATGTGGTTAAATTTTTTCGTGTCGCACAGTGTAATAAGCACACAAAAATATACGAGTGCTACACGAAAACTATCTGGCCTAGGCAACATCGCGTGTTGCCAGGCGCCATTTAATTTTTTTTGGACATTTTGACAGTTTTTGTCCTAAACGTACTCAGGACAGTTTGTCATGCGGCCATGTGTTATGTTGTTTATAGTGACTTGAACAAATCACTTTGCAAAAATGGAATTTACTTGTGAAAATTTCCGTCCGATAATTGTTCACAACTTTCGACGTGGATAATCACGGTAAGGGTGCATCGATCAAATTAAATTTTTTTTATGATGATAAAGGGCCATCCTATTGTACTATGAAAAATTGGTTTAATGAATTCAATCTTGGCCGACATTAGCCAAAAAAACGAACGTAGCCCAAAATTGGGCGTTGCGCCAGAAAAAATTAAGCCGTGCCTGAACGGATAATGCAAGATCACCATCTTAAATATTGTGAGACAGAGGGATCCTTGGGCATTTCTTCTAACAACAAAAATTAACTTTTCTCTATAGATCCAGCTAAAATTGGACAATATCTCAAAAAAGGCTCTTGTGGATTGGTGCAAAGAAATTGTGAATAAAAACGATCGTTGTGCTTCAAACGACGTTTACAAGATTGTCACCGACGACGAATCTTGGATCTGTGGTTAGGAGCCCGAAACAAACCAAGAATCGATCGCTTAGGTCTTCGAAAGCGAGCCAAATCCAACGAATGTTGTTCATGTAAGGAGCACTTCGCCTGTTTCTTCGCAAAACTGACCGTGTGGCGACTATACGGCTTCAGAAATGTAGGACGGTTAATCCTGAGTGGTACACTACAATTTATTTGCCAGAAGTCTCCTGAGAATTTAGAAAAACGAACACGACACGAAAACGATAATGCGAGCAGGAACAGGAAACAAGGGAACTGATGAGGATCTGTGGCGAGATCCGATACTATAGTCTTCCCTAAATTAAAGTTGTTTTAATAAAATATTAAAACAACGACTGTGGGATTAAGCCCGACTGTTTTGAAAAGCATAATATAATTTACAATTTTCCGTTCGATTATTTCATTTTACATCTTCTACATAACTCATGGCTCTCTCCAGATCAAATAACAAGTAATCAAATTGATCATGTTGTGATAGACGGAAGACATTCACCGATCGTGTTGGATGCACGATCGTTCCGAGGAGCAAAGATAGATTCAGACCACTACCTTCTTGCAGCAAAGGTACGTACCGGTCTAAACGTTGCAAATAAAGCACGAACAGATACAATCCGGAAGCCCTGCATATTCCACTCAACTAGCCCAATTGCTTAATGAAAGCACTGCTCGTCCTGATAATATATCATCAAAATGGCAAAATAAAAATAAAACAAGTCAAAAAATATCAGTCGGCTTTGCCGACAGAGATATACCCTCAGCCTATATATACACTTGTTGGACCAGTATGCCAGGAGGCACGCGAAAACATAATATGGCAGTACATCATCGGTATAAATTTCCAAAGGATCTCCGAACAGACCCTAAACTGCACTTGGACACAAATGTTGAACTTTTGTGGGGGAGGTATCCTAAGGAGAGGACCGATATGGGCCATTTTAGAAGTTAAACTAAGTTTGGGCAAAATATGACGAAGGTAAAATTTTGGACCAAATCGGTCTACCAGTTCTAGAGTTATTATCCTCTCCAACTACTATAGGTGTTTTTTACAACTATAGGTGTTTTTACAATTTTCGGGCTGCTTTCTCAAAAAGTATGGACTTGCCCCTGAAAAACTTTTACTGCCATAATTGAGGCAGCGAATGCAAGGTGCTTCAACAAAAATCAAAGCGATTTGAGAGCAGGTCTTAAAGTGAACTTATTCCAAATTTTGTTTGGGAGGTACCCGAAGGAGTGGACAAAAATAGTCCATATTTGTTTGCACAATTTTTCCGAACATTTTCGAACTTTTGTGGGGGAGGTACCGGAAGGAGTTGACCGATATAACGCATCTTCGAACTTAAACTAAGTTTGGACAAAATATTGCGAAAGCCATATTTTGGACCAAATCGGTTCATCCATTCGAGAGTTATCGTGCGCACCAGCCAGCCAGACAGATAGATAGACAGACAGACAGACGGACGGACATTGCTAAATCGACTACAAATTGTCTGAAACACATTTCGTCCAAACATACTTGGGGTCTAAAACCATTATTTCGATGAGGCACATTTTGCCCTCGTTAGCATAAATGCTGAGGGTATAAAAAAAACCATACTTGGATATCACAGACCTCCACCAAGGAATCCATGGTATGACCAGGAGTGTCGTGCTGCTACCGAAGAGAAAAATGCGGCATACAGGAGCCAGAATGAAGTCCGAAAGTTCTACCAAAGAATGAAAAATCAAACTGATGACTTTGGTACAGGCACATCCTCCTGTAGAGACCAACAAGGTAATTTGGTAACTGATACAGATAGTGTGTTCAGGATATGGAAAGAACATATTTCCAAACTGTTGGTATCCGATAGTAGCAAAGACGGCGAAGATACCACAGATCCAATCTCAGAAGATGGTATTTAATGTATACCGCCCAGCCAATATGAGGTGAAGACAGCAATAAACCGGCTAAAAAATAATAAGGCAGCAGGAGCGAATGGCCTACCAGCCGAGCTGTTCAAAACCGGAGGCAACACGCTGATAAGGTGCATGCCAAGATGAGGTGAAGACAACAATAAACCGTCTGAAGAATAATAAGGCAGCAGGAGCCGATGGCTTATCAGCCGAGCTATTCAAAACCAGAGGCGACACGCTGATACGGTGTATTCATCAGCTTGTTAGAACCATCTGGCAGGAAGAACGAGTACCCGGTCGGTTTATGTTTCTTAACATTAACTTCAGTGTGTGGCCATAGAGATTTTAGATTTTATGAAGCATGGGCTCCTCAACCTTAAAACTTTTTTTTGGAAAATACGTTGACCGATATACTCCATCCTCGAACTTGATCTAACTTTGAAAGAAATTTTACCACGTTTGAATAATATCGATTAATGCGCCCCAGCTAGACCGATCGACCGATAGGAATATCATTTGTACGTAAATTTTCCACAGGCAGATTCCACACCTTTTAAATGAAGTTGAAAGTTTGAACCGTAACGGGTTATCTCTTCTACAATCATTGAACATGATTTAAATGTAAAAGATTTAGTATGATGTGCAAAGGATGTACCAATGTCAATCATTACTTTCAACAGTTATTGTGCCCATCAGGTCAACGTGGATTTTTTAAAAGCTTTTAGACCATTATGTCAGGAAGCATGGGCTTGCCCACGGAAAAACATTATATCGATGTAAACAGGATCAGAAGAATTTTCGGTAAAATGATCCTCGAACAGCAAAGTTTCAGCCAAATTGGATACTCAATTCGTATTTTTTGGTATGTTTTTGAATTGCTGACGGCAGGGATATTTCGAGCTTTTAAGACATTATCTAAGGAAATATGAACTTGACCCCGAAAAAATTTATCGTCGTTAAAGAGACCGCGAACACAACCAGCTTGGAAAAAAGTCATAAGGATCCGAAAAGTGAACTGTAAACTGCCCATGTGCCAACAATTTGAAATTTTGTGTGGGTGGTACCCGTGGACCATATTCAATGTCTGGAAGAAATGTTACGATGCGTAAAATTTAGACCAAATTTGTTGTTCCTTTCGAGAGTTATCGAGACATTTGTGGGTTGGTAACCAAAGGGGTAGACCGATATGGTCCATCTTCGAAATTGATCTAAGTTCGCAGAAAATATTACGAGGACCACATTTTGGATCGAGATGGACATGACCTAAGTCTGAAACGGATTTCTTCGAAACATACCTGTGGTCTGCAACCATTATTTCTTGAGGCAATATAAACAATTAATGTTTTTTTTGCAACGATCATACCTGAGTGAGTTTTGTTCCAATCGTCTTAACATCTTGAATTTTTACCAGTTTTACTTCAAAATAAGCCAATAAGGATTTTTTGAAAGTGAAAAATGGGGTAACCCCTGAACGTATTTTTGTGTTATTAAGTACATAAAATTCTTGTCATTAAACAACGGATATTTTAATTTGTTAAACGATCTATAACAAAAATCCAAAAATACCACAGTGTGGTGTAAGGTATAAAGACCACACTGTATGTAACATACAAAAGGAAACGAAATAGACTCATAGTTCCTTTTGGGGATATACATATAATCACTTTCTAAGTCGATTTATGCATGTCCGTCCGTGTGTCCATGTAGTTTTGTTCGCAACGTACAGGTCGCACTTTTTGTCCGATTCAGCTGAAAATTGGGGAATATAATTGTCTTAGCCATAGGAAGACGGCTATTGCGTTTGGTGAAAATAGGTTCAGATTTGGATATACCTCCCATATATATTTTCGGCCGATTTGACGTATTTGCTGCACCAAACACACTATATACGTCCGATTTGGATGAATTTGAAATGTGTGACTGAATTTGGCCTAAAATTAATGTTCCAAATTTGATTGAAATCGGTTCAGATTTGGATATAGCTCCCATATATATTTTCAGCCTGAATAAATATAAATTTGATGCCGCAGCATCCAACAGAGAGCCGCAGCTCGTCTGTAAAAAAATAAGAAAAGACCCGCGAGTCAATACAAAGAGTGGTTGTAAGTCACTGATATATTTTAATAATATTTTGCTTAACTGTATCAATACAAAATATTTCTTAGGCTACTTTTACATTACAATTCTTATCACTAAACTCTATGTTCTAAAAATACAAACATTTCATAGTTGAAGAGTTTTCCCACAATGCATGTGCCATAAAATCTTAAGTGCATAGCGCACACACATGCCACTATCGATATCAGCTACCACTGCATGGGGGATCTTTAACTTTTATCTTAAAACACTTCCATTATCAAATCAATGGAAATTTTGAAAATCTGTTCAAAGTATTTTGAACATGCTGCCCACTCGCAAAGAGATGGCAACAACAAAATTCTGTTCAAAGTATTTTGAACATGCTGAGCACTCGCCAAGGGATGACAAATACAATTTTTATATAACATTAAAAAAGATCTATCCCTTACGAAACATTCTAAAACACTTCTTATACAAATCTAAGCAATGTGAGGGCTATAAAAGGCATTATGTTAATAATAAACTACAATTAACCAGTAGTGAAGTACATACAAATACAAAATATTCTAAAATTTAAAATATGAATAAAGAATAAATGTGACATCTTTGCAGCAACCTCTATGTGATGGCACCCAGCACTTTTTGGAGTTTCTTTACACTGCGAAATTGATTACTTTGGTGATTCTCAACTGTCTTCCCCTGGGAAGCTTCCTGCACATCTTCGTTTGTATGTTCGCTTTTCATCAGTGGACTGTATGTTTTATTTAATTCCAATTTAGATTCCTTGCACATCTATTTGTTCTGCTTTTCGTTCTTCCTCGAAAGTCCTTTCGATTACCTCTTTAGCTATTATAGCTCTTGCCTCATTATTCATAGGTTTAAATACTTCAGGCTTCTGCAGACATTCTGCATTATTTGTTAGTTGCCTGGCCAAGCGTTTATTTTCCAAAGGCTGCCATTTAACTTCTACTTCCCCAACCATGGGATAAACATAATGTTCGTTTATATTTGTCACCGACGTTGATTCTTCCTTTAGTTGCTCAGTCAATTGCTCCTATTTCAATCGTTGCTCTGACTAAACTTCTTGTTCAACTTCGAGTTCTTTTTCTTCTTCGATGACCTTGTTTTCTTCGCCAATTCCCTCATTTTCAAGTGGACTATCCATTAAGAAATTCCCTCTGAGGTGAGGGCTTGCCGGGGCCAACAAAAATTTCTTGGATGATTTCACAATACAATCTAACTCCATCATTGTCATGTTGTAGATATTTTCAACACGATTCTTCTTGAAAAACAAATCGTCCAAATGCTCAATTTCAGTCACCTTTGGAAATAAGTGATTTAGCTCCATATATATTTCCTTTAATGTGGAAATCCATCCTTCAGCTCCATATGTTGTAATATTCTCCAATTTATTTGACACATAGCACATAGGTTTCAATCAGGAAATTTTTGGCCAAAACCCTATTTTTGAAGTTTCGAAATTTTAATTTTTTTTGCACTGAATAATAAAAAACACACCAAGTCATCTGAATATAATTAGTTTTTCTAAATATCTTTAGTATTCGCTGATTGGCGCAGTACCTAAGTTGACACTTCTTTATGTAAAAATAAAACAGACTTTGTGCTGTAAAATATACAATTTTTGTTGTATTGCGTCGCTGCATAAATATACAGAAGTGAGACCAAAGTTATTATGAATCGGGAAGCTGTTAATGAGTACTTTCATAATATTTACAAAAAGAACGATGAAATATGTAAAATTAGCGTAACAAAATCAATGTTTTTATATATATTAAACATTATTTTTTACAAATATTTTTTAAATATACATAAACTTTTAAAAAAATGTCCAAATATGTCCACCTCCAAATCGAATTTGAAAGATAGCAGGGGGGTCTGTACTAATAAATTCAGAAGTCAAATCGTGCTCAAATTTGCCACAGTTATAATAAAGTGGATTTTTCTATTTTAAGATGGAAGAATTTTTTTGTAAATACGTGTTGTGACTGTACGTAGTATCCAATTGAAATAGAACGGTAATACCCACATCTATCAACCGATTTTCGTTAAAATTCATACTTAAGGGTTTCAGAGTGTAGAAAACAAGTATGTATAATTTTTTTGAAAATAGGTCAATTTTTTGTCATAGCCCCCACATAAAAGTACCGTACGATTTTAGATATTTTGTGAATTTTAGCGACACTTTATGACCGATTCGGCTGAAATTTGGTACTTTGACCTCTTGGAAGATATGAATCCTTCGTATCAAAAATTATTAACATAGGTCAATGTTTTGGTTTAGACCCCACACAACGGGACCACCCTGTTCAACAAATTTTGGCAGTTTTTGGTCATTTTGGTCGATAAAACGTAAGAATTGCTGTTTGTACACATTAATTATAAATAATTATTAATTTCAATACAAAATGGACGTTGGAATAGTTTTGGCCAGAAAATTTGGATTTGGTACCATTGTGCATAGTCGCAATTGTCTAGCAAAATTTCAGCTTTCCGAAAAAAAATTTTCAGATTCATCTTTTTCCCTTCTACGAGTTCAGCAAACATCCAAGTTTTAGAGATGTTGAAGTAGGGGTAGTCGAATCTACGGGAACGCGCTAAAATTTTATAAATTTTCTCCATTAGAGTGTCGCAAACCACTTTTGCCTTTTCCATATTCGATTTAAAATATTCAGTACTAATCTTGTTCTCGAACTGCTGAAGTATATCCATTAGGGTTATGACTTTTTTACAACCTCATATCCCTGTATCATAGCGTGATGAGTTTTGCCATAAGATTACATAAAATTAATTATAAGGTGATTCGGTGAAGAAACCTCACGCACAAAATGATTTTAAAATTTGAATTTATCATAATTATGGAAAATTTTCTGAAGTCACTGAAAACAGATATATAATTGAAAATATACTTTAGAGCCACATGAGATAATTAAAATGACATAAAATTTATTTCTCACTATTTTTCTTCAATTCTGAGAGTCGTAAAAATGTCATAAACGCTTTTATTCAAAAATATAATTTTTTTAACAAAAACCAAAAAATTTAAAATTTTTTCAAAGTGACTTTTTTTGCGACTTTTTTAATATTTGAATGAAATAAACGTTATTATAGTTATTAGTAGGCTTATGTTTATTCATTAGTGCAACAAAAAAAAATTTTTGAAAAATTTTTTTTTTCATTTCATATATTTTTTCAAAAAAAAAATTTTTTATAATCGATTTGTGCGTGAACTTTTTTTATATTTCAGTGGAATAAACGATAGCATAGTGATTAATAGGCAAAAGTTCATTCATCCCTGCTACAGGAAATCATTTTTGAGGAAAAATTTTAAAAAGTCATAACCCTAATATCCATATCATCTTCTATAATGTCCAACCAATCTTGAAGTTGGGTTATTTTTATAAACGGACAATCTTTTCAATAAATGAGAACATGTTGCGATGAGCTCCTCGGCCTTTCGAGCAAACCGCCAACTTTGTTTTTTCAACTCCAGTTTCTGGGGCCTATTCTCAAAACCTTCAAAACCGATCCACTTTATCGGTTTATAAAAAAAAACTGGCCACTTTATTCGGACAGAAAATATTTAACAATTCTTCAAAATTGCTAAGTATTATTTTTATGCCAAATACTTCCATTCGCCAGTTCTATTGAGTCTCTTACCGCGGGTGGGGAAAACTCAATATTGCGAAGGACCAAAATGTATAAATATAAATTTGATGCCGCAGCATCAAACAGACAGCCGCAGCTCGTCTGTAAAAATAAGGAAAGACGCAGACGTCTTAACACAAGGAGTGGTCGTAAGTCACTGATATATTTCAATAATATTTTGCTTAACTGTATCAATACAAAATATTTCTTAGGCTACTTTTACATTACAATTCTTATCACTAAACTCTATGTTCTAAAAATACAAACATTTCATAGTTGAAGAGTTTTTCCACAATGACAAAACAAAAAACATTGTTCCACAACATCCCATACGGGACAAGGGAGACTTCTCTCATATCAATGAGTGCACCCCGATTCATATTTAGCTCAATGATATGGGACCTACTGTTTATCGCCGAGTCCGAACGGCGTGTCTTAAGACACCACTTGTGGAGAAGTTTTTCAAGGCTGAAATACTCAGGAAATGTCGCCAACATTACTGAGGGGTATTTTGCCACCGTTGAAAAATGTTTGATGTTGCTTGGCCGGGGAATCGAACCCCACGACCTTCTGCGTGCAAGGCGGGCGTGCATACCATTGCACCACGGTGGCACCCTTTTCCACAATGCATGTGCCATAAAATCTTAAGTGCATAGCGCACATGTGCCATAAAATCTTAAGTGCATAGCGCACACACATACCACTATCGATACCAGCAATGCATGGGGGATCTTCAACTTTAATCTTAAAACACTTCCATTATCAAATCAATGGAAAATTTGAAAATCTGTTCAAAGTATTTTGAACACAGCCGATTTGACGTATTTGCTGCACCAAACACGCTATATACGTCCGATTTTGATGAATTTGAAATGTGTGACTGAATTTGGTCTAAAAAAATGTGCCAAATTAAATAGAAATAATAGATATAGATATAGCTCCCCATATATATTTTCGGCCGATTTTATGTATTTGCTGTCCCAAATACGCTATATACGTCCGATTTTGATGAAATTTGTTATGTGTTACTGAATTCAGCCTAAAAATAATGTTCCAATTTCGATTGAAATCGGTTCAGATTTGGATATAGCTCCCATATATATTTTCCGCCGATTTTACATATTTCCTGCACCAAACACACTATATACTTCCGATTTTGATGAAAGTTGGTGTGTGTTACTGCATTCGGCCTAAAAATGAATGTGCCAAATTTGATCGAAATCGGTTAAGATTTGGATATAGCTGCCCTATATATTTTCACCCGATTTCAGGTATTTGCTGCACCAAACACGCTATATACGTCAGATTTTGATGAAATTTGGAATGTGTTATGTGGTCTAAAAACAAATGTGCCGAACTTGATCGAAATCGGTTCAGATTTGGATATAGTTTCGAAATATATTTTCGGCCGATTTCACGTATTTACTGCCCAAAACACGCTGCATGAGTCCGAAATTTGGAATGTGTGACTAATTGGGTCTAAATACAAATGTGCCAAATTATATCGAAATCGGTTCAGATTTGGATATGACTTCAACATATAATTTCCCCTGATTCCACGCATTTGCACCACAAAACACAAAACACATATTTGTCCAATTTCGATGCAATTTGGAATGTGTGGCGGAATTTAGTCTAGCAATAACTGTACCATATTATATCGAAATTAGTTCAGATTTATATATATATGTCATATATATTTTTCACAGTGGTGTAGGGTATCATATAGTCGGCCCCGCCCGACACTGATCGTTTCATTACTGGTTATACATCCATTTGTATAATACGGCATCCAGTTTTATAATACGATCAACAATGTGCTTCAATGAAATAATAATCTGCATCCGCAAATACTATGTTTGTACGGAATCCGTTTCATACAATTTTGGGCGATTTAACCATGTCCGTCCGTCTGTCTATCTAATATTTAATATTTTGCCCAAAGTTTGATCAAGTTCGAATATGAGCCTCCCTTGTGTACCTCCGCCACAAAAGTCCAAAATTGTTCCCAAAACTGGTGCAAATTATAACTCTCGAAAGGAGTAACCGATACTCTGCACGTCGTAATATATAGGTCCACTCTTTTGGAAATTTTCGGAAAAGTGCAGATTAATTCCTGCTCTAGAATGTTCTCAGAACCCCTATTACAACGTTATAAGTTTTTTTTCTGGGGCAAGTACATACTGCCTGAAAAAATGACCTGAAAGCTGTAAAACACCTGCGGGCACCAGGTATAGTGGCTGATCGGCATAACAACTTTCGAACCGGATACAGCATTAGTCCAAACTTATGAAATCGTAATATTTCTACGAATCTTAGATAAAGTTCGTAGATGGTGTTTATCGGTTCATTCTTCCGGTACTTCCACCACAAAAGTTCAAAAATGTTCACTAAAATGATATGCGAGACATCTCTTGAAGGGAGCAATCGATTTGTTCCAAGCTTTAGATCTCGTGATATTTGTCCAAACTTAGTTCAAAAATTTTCAAGTTCTCTTCGAGGTTCAAAAAGCAATGACTCCCAAAAATGGTTCAAAAGCAATCCACGCATGGCCAATAAAGACAGGACACCGCATTGATGACTTTCGATACACTTTCGAATTTTCATGGAACGAAAGGATAAAATTAAATTAGGCCAGTTATTGCCAGCGTACGCAAAAATACTTTATGAAACATTTACAATGGTTTCGTTCGTATTTTCCATAGGAACAATGCAAAACGAAACATAACTGTTTTGTGTCGTTTGTTTATATTTGTGAGTGCGAACAAAACGAATAGGGAAAAGTTTTCAATTTCATAACAACAGATAGAAAACACATGAACTATTCAATGAAATGATTTGATTTGGTGGTTGGAAATAAATCAACGGTAGTATGTTCCAAGTATGTTGATGTTCGCCCAGCAAACGAAATGTCGGATGTCTCACTCATCGTTCAGATTTCGTTCCGATTTCTATACGATTTTTCGTAGGGGAATTCGTTCCGATTTCGGAGAGAAGGTCGGAAGTAAATTTCCCTTCCAATATCCTAATGGTTTTCTTCCGATTTCGGAACGAATTCGGATCGATATGTCGAAACAAATTCCCTTCGCACAACAACCACTTTTTGTATATATCTAACAAGCAACCTTTTAGTTTGCTGTCGAAAAACAAAATGATTGGTTATAAAATTCGCATATACAATTTTTAAATATTTTAAATATAAATTCAACATATCGCTCATTTACTCAAAGAGTGACACATCTCAAAAAATCTAGTTTCGAGAAAAACGCGTTTTAAATTGACGATTGAAATTTGTCTTCCCAAATTAAAAAGCTTATTACACAGAAAAGAGCTACTTTGCCCATATTTTGTAAACAGCTAGCCATATATCACTGTTAAATTTCTGTTCAAGATCACGCATGATTTGAAGCGTTTTAGTGCTTCAATAAACTCAAAATACATTTTTGTTGAATAATGCCAAATGCCAATAAAACTCGTTGAGTTTTAGGAGATATCAACATGAAAATTTGACAGAAGATAAAATAGAAGCGTAGAAAAAATAGAAATTGCTAACTCAGAAAACGCATTATTTGAGTTGTGCCACTCTTTGAGTAAATAATAATTCAAGCTAGTGCTGATAGACTCAACATATTCGTACACATTGTTCTACTATAACTACAATCTTCCAATAAAAAAAAACATAAAGAAAAATTGATAAATAAAAAAGAGGCGTCAGAGAAAATTTGTTCCTTCGATATTTATACAACATTATTCCAAAATCATTAGAAATCTTTATGAAGATTCGGAAGGTACCTCAGATTTTCATACGATATAATTCCGAAATCTGTACAAAAATTCGGAGGAAAAAATTCGCATTCCGAATTTCCCAAGGATTTTCTTTCAATTTCGTTCCGAATTCTGACCGAAAGCATAGCCGAAGTACATTGCAGTAATCGTACGGTTTTGGTCTTTTTTTCATTGAAAAGTTTGTGGCTTTGTTTTGTTTTGAGAGCGAAACGATTCTGAAAAGTATGTGACTTTGTGTGAAACATGCTAATCATAACCAAAATACTACTGAAATTGTTTCAAATCGCAATTTTAGAAATATGTATGTGTGCAACGGAATACATCTACAACAACCACTGAAAAATATTTTCCCCACTATTTAAACGAATCTCAGCTCTTTTAGGGACATATAAGTCCTGCCTTCAAATGAAAATCCAAATGTGAAAATCACTTGAAAAAACATAAACAAAGCCTTAAGATTTGGGAAAAGTTGTTGTTAAATCTTTAGAAAAACAAGAAATTGCACGAATGTAACACAAAACTGCGGCAAATGTTGTCAAGAACTGCGAGAACATTAACACTTGGCACGCAAGGACAACAGCAAACAGAAACACATGATGAAGTTGGGATTATGTGGTGCTGTGGTAGCGGTGGTTTCGGCATTGCTTAGCTTATGCTCCAGAAAACTTGAATGTAAAATAAAGCAAAGCTGAACACAAACTCAACTTTTTACATTTCTAGTAAAGCGCACATTCTTTAAATGATGCTGTTGTTCCAGTTGGAATCTTTGGCATTTCCCACTTAGAAAAGAAAAGCAGCACCCCTCATGTCTCTTCTGAACATTTCACACTTATGTATGTGTTGTCATTTTCTTGTTTTCCTTGTCCATTCTTGCTGTTCTTTTGTGTGTTGTTCTATAGAAAAGTGTCGTGTGTATTTGACACTTGTTAAAATATTTGTATTTTAGGCATCCTTGTTATCCTTTTAAAGCTCTCTCTCGCTCGTTCGTATTTTTGTTATTTACTTAGTTTCTTCAGTTTCAAGTGTTTTGCAACATAGCATGTGTTAAATGCTATCCAGAAAATCGCCAGAAAGCGGGTGTGAATAGCAAATACATTAGGTAAATAAATAAAACCGCGTTGCAAATAAAATAAATATTTTGTGTAAACAACGGGAACATTTAGCAGAGTATAGAAGAAGTATACTCTTACATTATTGGGAATGATCGGTCCTTTGCAGATAGAAAGGTAATGCTTTGATATGTTATTTCGAATTGTATTATATCCGATGTGGGTATGTTGTGTGTGTTTTTTACTTCCTCCACGAATGCAATGGAAGAAAAGTTGTATAAAAATATTCTATCACCAAATTTTGATTAAAGGATTGTTAAGACATAGGGCAACAAGGGCTTAGTTTTTTTTCTTTTTTGATTGAAAAAGATGGATCATGTTGCGTAGAAAATTTATGATGACTTCATGCCATCTTTCCAAACGCGTATCTGGTGACTAGCTATTGCACTTACATCCTACTGTCGTGAGGTCGTTCCTTGCTCAACTTACGATCGAGAAAATATAACATAAGGTGAGTTCTGGTGGTGAAGTGCCTTGCAAAACGCTAGCCACATTTTCTGGCATTTTCGACGTTCGGATTCGGCGATAAAAAGGGCATCCCCAAAAAATATAAATATGCGGAGATGTGAACTCATATTTACATTTATTAACCAAGAACACTTCCCTGTATCTTTTCACTAAAATCCTAAACTATTTATAAAATTCATCATGCCAAACAGAAATCTCACATTTCAAAAACAACGTCCCTAAATTTCCTAGCATATTTGTCCTTAAATAGTATTTATTTGTTGTTGTGTTTTTATAGTTAACCGAAGTGTTAATTTACACTTCAATATAAAGAAATTGTTTGTTGTTGTTTTTGCTCGCCGCTTTCACCCATTTTGGTCATTTTTTCATCATTTTCACAAACTTATTTCTTCTTTTTCTGTTACGCTTTTCCAGTTCAGAACAAACAATCACTCATGGCCAAATATAACAGACGACGATGATGACAGGACATTGCGGGATATTTAGGAGGAAACCTCTTAAGCATCCGTGATATAACCACGCCACACAATTTACTCAAATGTATAAAGAGGAGATATACTAACTATGTATGGGTGATTGGCCGAAGTAATGTCCGCTATTTAAGATTAATGCCTTAAATGATTCCTCTTATGTTATCGTAGAGACTCGAAATCTGCCACTCATTCCGGCTTATAGCCACTACGTGGCAAATGACGTTAAACTGTATGCAATCGTCGCCATCGTCCAGTGTTTACGTCTGCATTTAAGGCCAGAAACTTGGGCGAAAAGGAAGTACAAAAAACACACATTCGCTCTAGAATCAAGTTTCCACATACAAATTCAAAGCCTTACCAACTCCATGGTTCCATTGTATCTCTAATGTTTGCACTGAACCATGTTGTTTTCAGGGCTTCTGTATCCTCTGGTGATTTTTCCAATGAACGTTTCTCGGGCTCATTGATGAAACGAGCAAATACTTAAAATGTCAGCATTATCATGTTCATCATAGATATGTATAAAGAGGACAATGTAAACATAAGCCAATGCTACTGCTGAATTTCTATTTTCTATTTGACCATGCGAGGTATTGTGTAAAATAGGCACGTGTTAGGAGGCAGAATGTGCTAAGTAATATTTTTTTTACAAAACCAAAATGAAGCTGGTGGATGAAAAGAATTTTCTTCTTTGTTCCTGACTCTATCATATTAACACGAATTGCCGAGGTTTACAATATGACAGAAACAGCTTTGAGGGAGGACGAATTCCTTGGTGCAATTTATTGGGGATTTTGGTTGAAATTATGGGATTTCTGCAGTTTATATACTGTCAATCTTATGTCTGAAATATATATTCAAGTCGTTAACACATTTTGCCTTTTACAACATTCACAAGATAATCACAATGATAAATTATACATTTTTCACAACCATATGTATTGTAGTCACTGATCCAAGATAAGTATGGTCGAAAATCGTCAATTTTCGGTGCCAAAGTCAAAATAGTATTTCGAAATCGTCAGAAAATCGGCAAATACAATAACTTGTATTTCAATTTAAATTATTACTATATTTAATATGCATAAGTTAAATAAAATTAAATTTAAAAAAAATAAGCTTCAGTGTTTTATTTAAAAATGCACTTAAAACTAGGAAATAATTTGTCGCTTTGGCTCAAAAAATATATTCTTTCTCATGATGGAATCTCTCAAATAAAACGCTTGCCGTTTAATTTTGCCACCATATATAATTTAAATGCAAGCGTTTTATTTGAGAGATTCCATCATGAGAAAGAATATATTTATTGAGGCTAAGAGACAAATTATTTCCTAGTTTTAAGTGCATTTCTAAATAATACACTGAAACTTAATTTTTTTAAATTTATATTTTATTTTTACCTTTTTAGTAAATACATTTTTTTGACCACTGAAAACAAAATTATAGTCAATTTAGGCCGAAAATTTAGATAAAATTTTAAAATGCCCGAAATCGTGTAGTACCGTTATATAAAGGCTATACCAAAATCTGGACTTATGTCCATAATTTTTGGTGGGGAAGTTTCTGTACCATTGGGGACTCCAAATGCCAAGTTACAGCCAATTCTGGCTAAAAATGAAGATAAAATCCTTAAAACACTTGAAATCGGGCGGTACCACTATAATGGCGCTATATCAAAACCTGGACCTATGACAACAATTTTTGGTGGGGAAGTTTCTGTACCATTGAGGACGCCAAATGCCAAGTTACAGCCAATTCGGCCTCAAAATTAAGATAAAATCCTCATAATACTTGAAATCGGGGTGGTACCGCTATAAGGGGGCTATACCAAAAACTTGGACCTATGTTTACAATTTTTAGTGGGGAAATGTCTGTTTTATTTGGAAATGCCAAATGACAGCTAATTCGGGCAAAAATGAAGATAAAACCATCAAAAGACCTGAAATCGGGTGGTACCGCTATATGGGGGCTGTAGGGACATATTCATGTATTGTCATCCAAATCTGAAAAGTGTGCAAAGATTGGTCAACTACACCTGTGTGGAAAATGAGTTACCAGAGTTGAAATGCAATTTAAATAAAACACCGTAAAACACCGTAAAACACTGTAAAATGGACCAATCTTTGTTTTAACTTCATATTCATGTATTGTCATTCAAATCTGAAAAGTGTGCAAAGTTTTAGTCCGATTGGTCAACTGCAACTGTGTCAAAATTGAGTTACCAGATTTGAAATGCAATTTAAATAAAACACCGTTAGAACACTATAAAATGGACCAACATTGGTTTTGATTTCATATTCTTGTATTGTCATCTAAATCTGAAAAGTGTGCAAACTTTCAGGTCAATTGGTCAACTGCAACTGTGTTAAAAATGAGTTACCAGATTTGAACTAAACGGACCAAACCAAGTTAAATAAAACACTGTAAAAATAAAATATTTAGTAAAGAAAACAATTACCAATTCATAAGACAAGGCAACAATGTTATATTTATAAATACAAATTGTTTTACCCACAGTTTATACAGTTGGACACTAAGCCCACCTGATTGTTATGTTTGTTGTCAGAAACATTATTGTGATTTAAAATACAAAGAAACTCAAATCACAATAATATAAAATCTATTATGTTTGTTGTCAAAAAGTTGTTAACAGAACTCTGAACGGCCGACCTTCTATAGGCCTTGGTTTTACCCAAGGCTCATTTATAGAAGGTAGAGGTGACAATCAGCTCAAACCAAAATGTGCCTTTCCACACGAAGAAAATAACAGTTAAAAAAGGTCTGTACCTTTTATGGAAAAAATCATAAAAATCATTAAGCCGATAGCTTTAGTTGCTAGTGCTTTTTATTAAATATAATTTTATTGTAATTTCAATAAAAAAAGTAAATAAATAAGATGATAGATTTATGTATAGTTGTCTTTCAGACATCAGTGCCACCAACCACAAAATTCAAACAAAAAAATTTTTTGTGAAAAAGCTGCCATAACTAAAAATTTTAGGGGTTAAATATCGTCAAATCGGCATTTCTGTTTTTATGGATTAAAATTGTCAGCAAATCTGGCATCACTGATTGTAGTTCCTATTAGGGCGAAACCTATAGCTCTGCGTGTTGCGTGTGCGTTCAAAAATACAAAAACAAAATACATGTATTTGTTGTTGTTTTCAATTTGAAATACATGTATTTTGTTTTTGTATTTTTGAACGCACACGCAACACGCAGAGCTATAGGTTCGCCCTTACTTGTTTATTTGATCACACATATGGCCTGTTCCCGTACTTTATAAAGTGGTAAAAGTCGTAAAAGTCGTAAAAGTCGTAAACGATTTTCATATAAATTTTGTGTACGGGAACGCAAAATGTGTAAAAGTGGTAAAAATTGTAAAAGTTTTTAGTTCTGGAACAGAGCTATACTTTATCCAATCCAGTTTTCCATCACTGTCGCAATCCTGCAGTTGACATGATTTGTCCTTTGGAGTACTTTTAAAGCATTGCAAAATTATAGCAAATTAAGGATATTTTGTGGTGAAAATGATGGGGTTGTTTATTGGTATAAGGATCTTCTGATTTACACGCATACATACATGACTCATACTACACTCATCTAAAATTGCCAAATTGCTTAGTTCATTCTGAAATTTAGATTTGCAAATGGATTCTGCTGCTCCCTTAGTAGGTATAAACATAACAAAAATAGGTCAATAATATTTATTTTTCGTTGGTTACAAAAAATAAAACCAACAATAACAAAATCACAAATAGACATTGAAATGTCTGATTTTTAAACATTTTTATACCATACACCACATTGTGGTAAGAGGTATTATGTCTTTGTGCATTTTGTATGTAAAATAGAAAAGGAAACGAAATAGACCCATAGTTCCTTTTGGGGATATCCATATAATCACTTTCTGAGTCGATTTATGCATGTCCGTCCGTCTGTCTATGTATTTTTGTTCGCAACGTACAGATCGTATTTTTTGTCCGATTCAGCTGAAAAATGGGGAACATAATTTTTTTAGCCATAGGAAGAACGCTTTTCTTGAAAATCGGTTCAGATTTGGGTATAGCTCCCATATATATTTCGGCCGATTTAACGTATTTGCTGCACCAAACACGGTATATATATTTGATTTCGATGAAATATGGAATATGTGACTGGATTCGGTCTAAAAATAAATGTGCCAAATTACATCGAAATCGGTTCAGATTTGGATATAGATCATATATATATTTTTGGACGATTTGACGTATTTGCTGCATCAAACACGCTATATACATCCCATTTTGATGAAATTTGGAATGTGTGACTGCATTTTCTATAGTAATAAGTGTACCATATTATATACGCATCAGCTCAAATTGAAATATATATCCTATATATATTTTACATATTCACAGTGGTGTAGTGTATCACATAGTCGGCCCCGCCCGACTATGATCCTTTCCTTACTGGTTAAAAATGCAAATTGTTGTGTTGGATGTTTTTAAGTTAATTGGCTTTCATTATTGTTGAGAGTATAAACCTTGTAATTCAACATTATTATTTAACTAAGCCCAGTAAGCATTTTCTTTCGAACATTACCCGAAGTAGTCACTCCCAGGTGGAAACACACACCCGTAATCTCGCATTCTAATCGATGAAGGCTAACCGTTCGGGAAGAAATTAACCACGGCCACGCTTTCGCGACTTCAAAAAGTTGGTTTAGCAATAAAATTTGTTGTGACGAAATAATATTTTCTTTTATTTATTCCTTTCTTTGTGGTTATTCTTTTAATTTTTATTTGTTTTACTACACGCAAAAAAAAATCGGCCTCTCTAACATATGTCCCAAACATATTTTGCAGCAAACATATATATGTTTGCAACAGTCCCAAACATAATATATGTTTGGGTGGAAACAAATATATGTTTGGGTGCAAACATATATATGTTTGGGTGCAAACATATATATGTTTGGGTGCAAAGATATTTATGTTTGGGTGAAAACAATTTTATGTTTGGGTGGAAACAATTTTATGTTTGGGTGGAAACAATTTTATGTTTGGGTGGAAACAATTTTATGTTTGGGTGCAACATTTATATGTTTGGGTGCAAAAAAATACAAACCCAAAAGGCACAAAAAAAAACAAACACATGCACCAGTGAGCGCTTACTAAGAGCAAGGGAGCGTAAAATTCAATGTAAAACACTTTAAAATGTGTGCTCACTTGCTCTCAGTAAGAACTCACTGGCTATCTCCATAGTATACACACAAATGTTGAGGTTGTTTATTGGAAGGCAAAAGAACAACAAACACATAGGTACATACAAAATTCCAAAGAAATACATAACACAATTTAATAAAAGAAAAACTGATTGAAATAATTTGTAAATAGTCACACTTTAAAAAAAAAATATATAGAAACGTAGTTGAATGCTTCTCCTTTGTTGTGAAATAAAACAAATTGTCCTCATAGTTGAAATCATCAGCGGGGAATCGGCATCTAGAATCAAATGATTATGTAATGTAATAAATAAATATGGATACGCCATATTTCAAATATACACAAGTATGTAATGTAATTACCAATATTTAATGCGATTTCTTCCTTGTCCAATAAAATAATTCCATTCAACTTTCCGATTCAATTATAAAATGTATTGGGCATATAATTTACTAAAAAGCACATTTTCTTTAAGAAAACACAAAACACTGATTTATTCACTCACTTTACCGTCTTGACTCTACAAAGGCATCTAAAACACTGAAGAAAGAAATAAAATATAATTCATATCATTTCTTCTTTTCTTATTCTCCTCCTAAGTTGGTTAACAACAACAAAACAAGAAACACACGAGTTTGTCGCATACATGCCACCAAAGCCCCCTTCTTCGCTTCTACGTCTTCTATTATACAATACACACAACTCTTCATTATAAAACAGCAATCCACAGCCGCGAGAGCACTGTTATTACTCTCGTTGACAAACATCCTCTCTGCACCCATTAAAAAAATGTTCTAACATAAAAAATATGTTGGTACCCAAACATATCAAATTGAGATATGTTACAAAATGTTGCAAACATATATTTGTTTGGACCCAAACATATTATGTTTGGATCCAAACATTAATTTGTTTGCAACCGGTCCCAAACATATATTTGTTTGGATCCAAACATATTTCTAACATAAATTTTTCTGCGTGTAGCTGACCCGGTTCCGCGTTGCTGGCCCGTCGTTTTGGATTTCCACGTAAGCCTTAGTATTCTATCAACAATTTATCTATCTATAATTGATACCTCTGGATTTTCGAACCGAATTGACGATATGTCGATGTTTTGGTATAACCCTCATACAATGGTATCTCCAGATGTAGAATAGAAAGTTACTTAAATTATAGTTTCCACCATACGATGTTTAAGGGTACAATTAACTTTGTGATTTTGTTTGCAACACATCGGAATATTCGTCGGAGAACATATAAAGTATGTATAAATTTGTGATTAACATAAAAAATAAGTCGATATACCGATATCTGTTGAAATCAAGATACGTACAGCTCGCTATATTTAACATAGAACTCTTCAATTTGGTACAGATGTTTCTATATATTACTCGTATCATGTTTGGTATTGAAAAGTTATTATATCAGTCCACATTTTGATATAGCCGCCATACCACTGACCGCCCGATTTGCAGTATTTTCAAGGTTTTAACAGCATTATCTTACCGAAATTACAATAATTTGGTATTTAGTCTCCCTTGGAGGCATAAAATATGTCTCTAATAAATTATCGACATAGGTCCACGTTTTGATAGAGCTACTCTAAAACGGTACCTCCCGAGTCTCGATATTTTGAAGGTTTTAGTCTCATAATCCCACAGAAATGGCTACAAATTGGTATTGAGTGTTCAGTGTGGGTATAAAATATAGAATATTCGGTACAGGTCCAGGTTTTATAATTAGTCATCGCTAGATTTCTAACTTCGGTATTTGTATGTGTATAGCGACATCATTCATACGAAATGGCTATAATTGGTACTTAGTCTCCCTTGGGGGTATAAAACATTTCTGCAGAGAATTATTGGCATAGATCCACGTTCTAATACAGCTACCATAGGACTGTACCTCCAGAGTTTCAATATTTTGGAGGCTACAATTTGGTGTTTAGTCTCCATTATGGGTATAAAAAATTACCGGTAGAAGTTGTTATGTAGCCTCCATTGAACGATACCTTCCGGTTCTTGGTATTTTCAAGGTTTTAGCGGCATTATTCAACATTATTTGGTATGTAGTCTCCTTTGGAGGTATCAAATATTTTAACAGAGAATTGTCGGTAAAATCCACGTTTCCATATAGCCCCCATAAAACGATATCTGCCGATTTTTGGGCATTTTTTTCAACCGAAATGTCTGAAACCTGATTTCAATATAATTTATGCTGGTGGGTAACGTCGTTTTTACTTGTTGATAACAAAGTGCTGTTTCATTGAGCACGTTATTATTTTACACTTTTAAACATGAAACATCGGTGATTCATAAAAAATGACTTCAAAATGATAGTTGAATTTATCTAGACTCTTCTGTATTTCAAGCCCTAAAGTTAATGTTCACGGCGTGTTTGCTGTCCCTTATTAAATTAGTAAATCTAATCAGAAAGAATAAAGTTATTTAACCATTAAATTACGTTTCGCCTGATTTCTCAATCAATTTTTTGGAATTTCGATCACGCAGCATTTTACATTATAGAGGTTGTACTGTATCCCAAAATGTGGGGTTGATCGCGCTTTCCCACTTATTGAAGCCCGTGTTTATAGCGTTTTTGTAGTCACGCTTACTAAAATTAAGGATATTATCTATAATAATACATTTTTGAAAAATTGGGCTGACCGCGATATTCCACTTCCGAGATGACCATTCATGATCGAGACAGTATTTACCATAGTATTGCAAGTAATTTTTAAACATTACGTTCAAAAATATCCTTAATTTCACGTTTTCTTAAAAAATTTTGTGGGAAGGTACCACGGTCACTCCACTGACCAGTATAAAAAATAGCTAAAAACCTATTCTCAGACCTAAAAACTCCACATACAAAATTTCATCGAATTCGGTCCAGCCGTTTCGGAGGAGTTTAATTTCGAACATCATGGCAGACTCGAAGAATTTTATATATATATAGATTATTCTAATTATTTTTCCAAAGTACATACGTTTTCAAAGGACTTTTCTTGAAGTTGTCGTATAATAATCTAGAAGGTAGGGCACAAGGCCTATAGAAGCTCGGCCATTCAGAGTTCTGTTAACAACTTTTGACAACATAATAGATTTTATATTATTGTGATTTGAGTTTCTTTGTATTTTAAATCACAATAATGTTTTTGACACCAAACATAACAATCAGGTGGGCTTAGCGTCCAACTGTATATACTGTTGGTCTAAGTCGATATAACCATATCCGTCTGACCGTCCATCTGTTGAAAACAAGATACAGCTCGCAATTTTTAAGATAGAGCTTTGTAATTTGGTATAAAAGTTTCTATTACTCCTAGGATGCTTGATATTGCAAATGGGATACACCGGTCCACGTTTTGATATAACCCCCTTAGAAGGTAACTTCATTATCACACCGAAATGGCTGAAATTTGGTACTTAGTCTTCGTTTGGGGTATAAAACATTCCCCTAAAAATTTGTCGGTACTGGTCAACGCCTTCGTACAGCACCCATAGAAGGGAACCTCCCGATTTCCGGTATTTTGAAGGTTGTGGTCTCAATATTCTACCGAAATGGCAGAAATGTGGTATTAAGTATACATTCATTTACTTGGTCGGAGGGTAGTTTGCACAATGTGTGGAGATGGCTCCTTACGGAACCCATGCTGATGATCGGCAACTGTATAGCTATATCCGACGCTAGGGAGTGGTAAAGCTTGCTGCGGGCGACATAAACTAAATCATTCTGTGGCAACCTTGCCTGGTGTAACGTCGCCAAACGTGACTGTCATTCACATATTTCGGCTCCAGTGTTGCATCTCTCATCGACCAACATGTTAACTTCCGGTGCCAGCCCTTTGACTCTGGGCTCACTGGTTAAATCTGGGCCAACAGCTACCACCTCTCCACCTCCACTTATGGCGCGATCCTCAGCACGTTGTAACCATCACAACGCTAAAAGCTGTAGTTGTTGTTGAGCCTGGCTTCTTGCACCGCAGAGAACTTGATATTGATCCGATTCATGAAATCCACGATTACCTTGATCTTATTGCAATTAAATTGAAAAAAGGATGCATTTTCAGGGATGGTGTTAAGTGCTGCATGTGCGGCTGCCGTTGGGGACACTGTGTGGAGTGTCGTATTCTGATTACGACGACGATGAGGGCTGTGTTCGCACAGCTTGCAGCCACATAGTCTCGACACTGATCAACGAATTCGGAGCAGGCATTCCAGGATATGATGCTCCCAACACAGAAAAACGATACAAATACAAACATATGTACAATGAGGTGGCAGCCGGTATCGAAGAAGCCGCCACCATGCAATTGAACTTAAGAACATATCAAAAGCGAAATACTAATGTTTACATTGGGTTTTCGTTTCCAATGTTTCTGCAGCAGGTCGACCTTCCTTCAAGGGCAAGTTCATACATTCCGAGATAATGACCCAAAAAGTCCCTAACATTATTAACTTATGAGCACGGTAAGTTACAACTTATGTTTCCGATTTGTCCGAAACTTAACATATGGTAAAACGCACATTAAGTTCCAAAAATGTCTATATCGGAAAACACCTTCGGGTACCTCCATCACAAAAGCTTAGGAACACCGACAGTTTTTCGTGGACAAGTCATGCTTACTGACGTAATGGTAACTATCGAATTGAGTGATTGGCATTGGACCATTGCATACCATATTATTTATCATACACTAGCCCGGTATTTCTCTCACGAAAGTTTAAAATTTTCGCTTAATTCTTTCATTGAAGGTAGTTCTGTGATCTAGATTACAACCTTATTTAATATTTTCTTGCGAATAAGTCCATGCTTTCAGACAAAATGACACAAAAGCTTCAAAAAAACATAGGATGACCAACTTAAATGACTGGTTGGCAAGATAACTATCGAAAGGAATGACGCCAAAAATTAAATCCCGTTCAAATGTTAAAAAATTACCTTTGACCCCGAATAACTTTTTTGCGCTCATGGACAGACACTCCACCAAAGTTCAGCTCTGTTGGAAGTTTTGTTATTGTGTTACTTCCATTGTATATTTCGACTGGACGTTTCTGAATATTCGTGATAGAGGTTCTGAGCTCAATAATTGACTAAACCATATCGATAATCTTAATATTCGGGATCATCATTAATTCAGTATGATTGTTGTTCATCAGCCTAACCATGAAAAATATACCTAAACTCATTCCAAGACATGTTCTAGTTCTCTGCAAGTCCTTCCACCCTCAATTTTCCTTTTTCTTGTTTTCTTTCTATTCAGAATCCTAAGTTTATTTATCAAAAATACATTTACGTTGAGTAATGAATGCTTTTTGGATTATGACATTTGTTTGTATTGTCCTTGTTTGTTGTATGATGGGTGGATTCCATTATAAATGCTTCTTTTGAAGGTTCTTGGTTTGATTCAAAAGAACTAAGAAGAAGTAATGCTGATAGACCAGTGAGAGAGTATTCGACATTTGTTTCTTTTGTTGGTCGGTCAGAAAAACATGAAGAAGAAAAAAGAGGTCAAATGTATGCTTAACTCAAGTGGGCATCAAGAATAGCTCTAGATTTGAAATGACTTCTAGCATCATTGTCATCGAAAATTCATCATTTATCCATGCGTCATATCACACTACTGGAAGTTCTCACCACAATAAGACATACAATAAACACCGATGGCGACTGGCCAGTCCTCCATTTTATTTATCCCTTATTTTGTTGAGTAGGTTTTTGTTAGTGTTTTGGGTCTGGGATACTACTTTCACTTTTGTATTTTATCCCGCATTGAATTTAGATTGTTTGCTTATTTAATGGTGATAATGTGTTGATACAAAGTCGTCGAATACGTTCCTAATTGGAGTGATGGAATTTAAAAAAAAAAAAAAGAATACTAGGAACAAGGATGTGGCAACGCGCGTATTCTTCATATAGCTTTAATATATACTGATAAATTATAATTGGAGCTAATAATATTATTTTAGTAGCAATACAATTGTTCGAAATAAATGGTTTTTAATGTTTATTATCATGCAAACAATTTGTATGTCTACGATAACATTTTCTCTTAAAAAATGTCTACCCTATATAGTTACATTTCTCTTTTACAAAACTTAAAAAATTTTGCTCCATCACTTCTAAAATACTGTCTCTTTTTCCAAAGTTTGGGGGGACTGAGTCCATATGTCTGACTTCCCCAAAATTAAAATTGTACACGGTGCGCCTTAACTAAATTTAAATGAAATGTGCTTACGCCTGGAAAGTTTTTGCGGATTCTGAAACTACAATGTTCATAGATGAAAAAAATCCAAAAACAAAAAATCACCGGAGGGATTTTCAAATAAATCGTGGTCAAAGTTCACATTTTTACTGGTTTTTTAAGTTTTTATGGTTTTACTTGGAAACCGCAAGTCTTTAGAGTAATGAGACTGAGACAAATGTTGTAGCAGTGCAAATTCTCTACAAGATTGGCCTTAATGGTATTTTCGTTGGTTTTACCGTTTTTGAGATATAGAAGTTCAAATTGGGACAATGCACAGACTGTATCGCCTTCTTATGAAACAACGTCATGTACAGTGCCCATAACTTACTTTAAATGAAAACCGCTCACACCTGGGAAGTTTTTTTGCGAATTCTGAAACAGCTTTGTTCATAGCTAAGAAAAACCAAAAACAAGAAAAAATCGCTGAAGGGTTTTTAAAATAAATCGCGGTGTTGTGTTTGCAGCCTATCGATGTCCAACTTCCGCGTTGTGTCTGTTCGTGCTTTATTTGCAACGTTTAGACGGGTACGTACCTTTGCTGCAACAAGGTAGTGGTCCGAATCAATGTTTGCGCCTCGGAACGATCGTACATCCAACACGCTGGATGAATGTCTTCCATCTATTACAACATGATCAATTTGATTACTTCTTCTTTGATCTGGAGACAGCCAGGTGCCCTTATGAATATCGAGATGATTAAATCTGGTACTGCTAACTACCATGTTTTTTGCAGCTGCAAAGTCTATCAGCCTCATACCATTGTCAGATGTTACGCTGTGGAGACTGAATTTCCCGACTGTTGGGCCAAAGATATTCTCCTTCCAATTTTGGCATTAAAATCGCCTAGAATGATTTTAATGTCATGGGCAGGGCAACGGTCATATGTTTCTTCTAAGCGCTCGTAAAATATATCTTTGGTCTGTTCGTCCTTTTCTTTAGTGGGAGCATGAGCGCAAATAAAGCTGATGTTGAAGAATTTAGCTTTTATTCGAATTGCAGCAAGTCTTTCATTCACTGGGGTGAAGCTGGATACCAGATGTTTTAGTCTCCGACTAACTACGAATCCGCAACCAAACTCATGCTTTACGTCATGGCAGCTATAATACAGTGCGTCACCTTTAGGTGTTGTTGTGACGCCTTTCCCAACCCATCGTATTTCCTGTATGGCAGTAATATCGGCCTTGTACTTTTCTAGTACGTCTGCCAATGCGAAGACTGCACCTTCTCTATAAAGAGTGCGAACATTCCACGTTCAGATTCGCAGATCATGGTCCTTAAAACGTTTGCGGTTGACGAACCAACCTTAGAGGGGTTTGTTTTTCTTTTCTTTTGTTTTTTCATAGTAGGATGTTTTTTCTAGGGGAGGGTTACTAACCCGACGCCCAAACCCAAGTTTTTAACGTTCTTATGGGTGAACGTGCGGCACATGTTAGCTCACTACCTTTAACGGATGTTAAAGGCAGTTCCCCAGGTGACACCACGGGGAGGTCAGTGTCCACCTGAGATGAAAGAGGGACCAAGATAAATCCTGGGCTTTGCCATGTTAAAGCCGGTCAAGACCGTTGCTTGGTATCATTCATCCCCTACGTCACCCAGGTGTAATGACCTTACATTTAAATTCAGTTAAGGCACACCGTGTGTATCATTTGTGTCTGTCATTGACATGATTTTGGTTATTGTTTGATTTGTTTTCTTCACAATATACATTCCCACTATATTTGCGGTGATAATTAATCGAATGTGATTTATCATGACATGGTTTTTACTACAATCGTCAATATTTTGTTCACATCATCATTCTTATCCGTAGATACACATTTAGCTCCTTCATCAGCATAAGGCTATAGCTGGACAAAAAACTCCTGCTCATAGCAATTATTGTAATATGATAAATTATTTTGTAAAATGTATTTACTTTAATCTGGACAATTATTTACACATGTATGTATGTATGAACGTTTTAGATGTTCGGGATAAGAGAGTGAGAGTATTATTTTTGAATGATTGTGATTGATTTGTAGTTAAAAGGACAAACTCTGAATGAAATTGTTAATTTACTATCAAATTAACCAATGCTCAAGCGTTATCGCCTTTAATTAAGGACAAAATAGGTTTATTGACCTAAAATTTGGGAATAAGGTATGTCAGTCGAATATTTAGCCAATCCCTCTTATATGGCGTTTATCGTCAGGTCTCTGATAGTTTTTAAATGAATACTTTGTTATTGGGGATATCCCAGGATAATGGATGGATTTCCAAAAAAGCACCAATTCAAATACTGCATTTTTAATGCACCAGTGGACATTAACCAGAAAAGTGTGCTCGTTTGAAATAGGTAGAAATCCAATTTCTTCCAAGATTTCCCTATAATTATTTTTTTTAATAATTTTGATAGTAAACAGCAAAATATTCACCAACATATGTTCAAATAAGGCTTATTTGAAGAAATCCAAATTCCCTTTACGTAGCAATAGCAAATCAAATACTCTACCAAATTGTCATTGACACAAATGATAATTGTCAAATAATGAGACCACTTAAAGCAGACTTTAACCATTTAATCCTTTTGCCCCCACAGACACAGCATGACGCATATGGAATAACACTTGCCAAACAATGTGCACAATTTCCCAGTGTACTTAACCCTGTCATCAACCTTTTCTTTATCCTGATGTTGTTGTTGAAGCTAAGATGGGCAGCCAGTCATGTCAACAATGCGCATTATCATCCACTCAATTCAATCATAGTTAAATAGACTCAAAGATATGTTCATTGACAGTATGTCAGCATGGTCTGCTCTTCATCTTGTTTGGTAAAGGTTTCGCTTTGTTTGTTTGCATTGCCACTAAGTTTTGGAAATCTTTGTTTTGATTTTAATCCTTATAATTTACTGGCTGCACACAATTATCCTTAGTGCCGTATGGATAAGGGAATGCGTGAATGTTAATGTTCATTGTGTGTGTGCCCCGTTGACGAGTGTTAGTATTGGTGCTCTCTAATCTTAGAGTCTAATCTGTCGTTGTTGCTGTTCTGATCGTTTGTCGGCATATAAACAAACGATTATGTATTTTTTTTCCTGTTATACTTTGCACCCAGCTTCTAAGAAATTTATGCATGACCAGGATTCAACGAGACAGAGGATTATTAGGAACACAATTGCAGTTGCTACCAAAATAACTGTATTTATAGAACTCAAAATTGAATTGCACTTAAAATTAAATTATCAAAATACAAAGAACAGCGACATTGGGAACTGCTAATAGACGCAGGGATATATCGTCTGCTACCCACGAAAAGGTCGTAAGTCCATTTGTAGAAGTTTTTAAGGAGGAAGAAAAAACATTGTACCGCTTTCTGTATTAAAGATTTTATTATGGTGGTAAAAACAGTATTCTTCGTTTATTTTTTCGCTTCAATACCTGTATTTTGTTTAATCAAATTCCATCGCGTCTACGAGATAATTGAATATCATTCGGCTTACGACCTTTTCCTCGTATAGTTTTGAATTTTTGTTTGGACTTACGACATTTTCCTTCAATTTACGAATTTTTTAAAATCAAATATTTATACTTTACTCAACAATGTGAAAAGGGTATTATAAGTTTCTGGACCAATATTCATGTAACATCGCGAAATATTCAACACAGACCCCCCTTGCCATTTATCATATCTCGACGAGATAAAGTGAACGAACTATTTGTGTCCGTCCGTCCATTAAAAATTTTAATAAAAACACCAGGCCTCAATTTGGACCGAACGTCATTAAATTTTGTAGGTAGGTCAAATTCCGACCAGAAGAGGCCCCATCATTTGTTGGTGATGCGAAATGGACGAAAAACAAAATTTTTATACTATTTTGCAGCGGCTCTGGAGATCGCAATGATCGCGCGAAATTTTAAGTATGGTGTGGGTTTACGGCAAAGAAGAAACTTGCAATTTAACATGATGATCAGATAATGAGTAAAAATTGATCAGATAATGAGAAAATTGGTAAAATTTTTAGTGAAATGACTAAATCATTATTCTATCTCTTGATCTTTCCATTGATGCCAAATACGTTGACATACATGAACAGATAACAGAGTTTCAGCCAAATATGGTAACATGGGGCGCCTTCGCCACGTTTTTTTCAAAATGTTCTCATATCGACACCATTAAAGTTTTTCCAAATATTATTTTTGGTATGAATATTAGCATGTCTTGACTAGAGGTTTTGATATATAAATGATTGAAATTTTGTTTTTAAAATATTATTTTTGAGAATTTACAAAATGTCTAAAAGTGGCGAAGCCTCCCCACCCATGGGGTAGCTTCGCCATCGACATAGGACATATATCAACGGACTCTAAAACTGGCATTTACCATACTTCCTCCCCAAATATCAACATTATGCATAAAAGGAACATGTTTTCTATTTAATAATCAAAAATGATTCTAAAATTTACAAAAAGAAACATATTCCATCCGTTAATTGAAGTAGGTACCTTGAATTTAGACATAAAAATGAAATTTTTGCCAAATTAGATAGGTTTAGCACAATATTTGATTTCAACTTCATATTTTAGCGTGGTATATCAATAGCATAAACAATTTAAGTTAAACCTGACATATTTCTCACATTAACCCACAACACCCCTATCATGGCGTAGCCGCCCCACCCCCTACATAGTTCATAATATGAATATATTGACATTTATAATTACTTTTATCATCCAAATTATTTGGATTTATATTCTTCAGTAGTTGTCTATTAACGATATAAAATATAATTTTGATATCACGAAAGGTATACAAGATATCACAAAATATACCTACCAAGAATATTTTTCGCAATACCCCAAAAACATGAAACCGCGTGCATCAGCAATCATATATCTGATAGAAATGCCAATTTTTGGGAGATGAAAGATCTTCGTTAAACTCACAATTTTCCCTTTAACGGCATTTCTGTAGCAGTTGTAATTATCAAGAAAATCGGTGCTGGCGAAGGCGCCCCAGTGGCGAAGCCGCCCCATGTTACCATATATACCGGATCTACAGTTTTATTTATTTGTAGTGTACTAATAATCACGCTATGGGACGCATTTATAGTACAATATCGACAACATTTCCCACGAAGGAAGACGGTAATAATTTTGGAAGATGATCTTATGGTACTTGGATGGTGAAAATAATTACATGGTGTTAAAATATCCAAGATTAATTGTTGGTGTATTTATGCAGGGCATATTTCGGTAAAGTTGTTTAAAAAATATATGGAAAAGAATATTTGACATTTCCATAGAAGAAAATTTAAGTAGCGGTTAAATAACGGAATTGCCAAATATATAAGTGGGTTAGAACTACAATGCATTATTCCATTATTAATTTTTTGAGGTAAACTCTTCCACTAATCCGAAAATTGTCCGTTCAATTTGGCATGTATTTAAAACGACATAGATCCGTCACTTTTTCATCATCGACCAGATCGAATATTTTTAAAGAATGGAAGAATCAAATACATACAAATGTATGATTATAAGGCTCGGGATTATGATGGACTGCTTGCAAATGCCTCTATAATCAGCGGAAACATCAACCTTTAAGCACCACATATAATTTTAAGTAAGATAAACGACAAAAAAAAAAAAATAATAAAAAATTTGAATTTTTTAACCGTTTTGCAAAATGCGTGGTATTTGAACATATACATAATCACAATTGGCCTCAATGGAAATGTCAGGGATCCACTTTTCATAATCAGTGCGATCATAAAGCAAAATAGGTGTCAAGTAGAGTTGGGTAATCAAGTTCCTAGTTCCTTGTATTAGTTCCAAAACGTATGAGTAACATCTTCAAATGTAACGGGTAAGAAAGAAAAAATGTGGGTCGTTGGAGCTGCGAAGTGAACTATATAGTTCCATATGGTTCTTTTGGCACAACTCTAGTGTCAAGTATACATTTTCGTTGCAAAGTAACTAATTAAATTATTAAATAGAAATGATCAAAATTTTTATGCAAAAGTTCTGTTCTTTTTTCCGCCAAATATTTATCATTATATCTGAACTATAAAAATAATTGTTCCACAAACATCCCAGATGGGACAGGGGAGACTTCTCTCATATCAAAGAGTGCACCCCGATTAATATTAGCTCAATGATATGGGCACGGCTGCCAGATTTGACGATTTATCGTCATTTTGACGATTTTTTGGTCAAAAAATGATAAATGACGATTTGACGATTTTTACCCAAAAAATTACGATTTTCGGATATTTTGCTTTGCAGTCATAAAAAATGTTGTAAAATATGAATTTGTAAAAACTTAGTTGATTTTAAAAATTAATTGTTAAACAATAATCACAATAATCGTTATTTTTCAACGTAGAAGCTTGAAATTTTGCCAGAACATGTATTTAAGCTTTATGTTTCAGATTTCATCAATGGTGACGATATGTATGGGTGCATAGGCAAAAGAATTTTTAACTAGAACCAAACTGAATTCAATGGAAACAAGCAAAATATATAATTGCACTTCTAAAGAACCTGCAACAATCTCCTCTTTTTTATTTTTTTGTTAAATTTATAAAGGAGCAAAAAGTCAAAATTTCAACAATAGTAGATTCTGTTCTGGGCAATTAACTGCGTTATATTGAGCTTTGTGCAGTAAGTTTAAAAGTTTAATAGATTTGATTTTGAAAATAGTTTTATTGATTTTTCAACATCCTTAACGAATTTTCACATTTTGTCAACAAGAAGGAAAAGAAAAAATTGGATTCAGAATTTCGTGAACTAAAGCTTTTGGAATTTGGGGAAATGTTTGAAAATAATGAAACGAATTTATTTTGCATTTTAATATATGATTTGAAACGTGTTGATGGTTCATATGTTTTTCCTATAATAACAAAATTTTTAAAGAAAGTAATGATAGGTATTACCACATTCGCCAGCAAATGTTAAACGAGTTTTCAGCCAAGTAAATCTTCAGAAAACGAAATATGTATCGAAATTCTTTCATAAAGATTCAATGTAAAGTATACTTAACAAAATACATTGTTTGACACATTGATTAAACACGACTTCTTAAGAATGTTAACTCAAATATTTGTTTACAAAATCGTTTAATTAATCATTTAATTTAATACTGATTTGAAGTAAAAATTTGTTTACTAACTCGAATAGCCATTTAATGTTTATTTTAATTAAAAATATATTTAAATATAACTAAATATTACCATTTTAATTTTTGACGATTTTTTTGACGATTTTGTAAAATAGATTTGACGATTTTAATTTTAAAAATCGTCATTTTGACGATTTTCAATAAAAATTATCTGGCAGCCCTGGATATGGGACTTACTGTTTATTGCCGAGTCCGAACGGCGTGTCCTAAAACACCACTTGTAGAGAAGTTTTACATGCCTGAAATACTCAGGAAATGTCGCCAACATCACTGAGGGGTATTTTGCCACCGTTGAAAATTTGATGTTGCCTGGCCTGGGAATCGAACCCACGAACTTTAGCGTGCAAGGCGGGGGTGCATACCATTGCACCACGGTGGCACCCATTAGCTGTAGTATTCATTCAAAATATAACTTTTCTTGTGGATTTACGACCTTTTCGTAGTAAAATTTTCACATTTTGCGGACTTACGACCTTTTCCGACAGGGGCAAAACATATAGAAAAAACGCGACATAATACTATTTTCTATAAATACCGTTTTCTTAACTATATATATACATCACACGACGTGTTTTGACTTGAACTATCATTCTGTGACAAAAACCCGATTTCCCAAAAAAGTGGACTTACGACCGTCTCTGCTACGCACAGACGATATGTTCACAACATGACACCTCTCTATCTCCTTGCTGTTATTTCACATCAAAATTAATGACATTTTATGCCAATAATGTAGATTCGGAATTTTATACCAAAATTAAACTGGACATATTAAAAGAAATACTACAAATACCATATTTTTGGAGAATGTGAAGAGGAATTATGGATTTCGAGAAATAAATTCGTCATGGTATAAGTAAAGAGGTAGATTTAAATGAAGAAAATCTATAGAACCCTTGTTTTTCTGGAATACCTAAAACTTTAAAATAAAAGCAACAAGTGGGTTTGTTTACAATGCATATTTTGAGCATTTTATAAAAAACGCGAAAAATGAATGAAGAGTTAAGTTTTCTCCACATAATCGAGTTGTGAATATGATAAACTGATTGTTTCAATGCAAATCTCACCAATTTCATCTACGCAAATGTTCTAAAAACAATTTTAAGAATCATTGAATTCGATTGTTTTTAAAATTCTTTGGCATATTATTCAAACACCACACACATACACAGTTTGTTTATATTGTTTTGAAGTTTTAGGCATACTCGAATGAAAAAATTTAAATTGACATAAAGCTTTGGCTAACCTTTCTTATTAAACCATGAAATTCGTCACAAAATGTTGACAACCTTTAAAGTATTATTCTTATAGGCGGTCTGACATAGCGCGAAACCGAACCAAACCTTTAGCATTATGACCGCCCAGACTGCCGTAATATGCCCCAATTTTGTTTTGGGCGTAGGCTAATTATCGGTCAAGAAGGATCAATACGCGCATCCAAAGGCTTAAAAAAAGTTGCATTTATAAACCAATAAATTGGGCGTTGTTCCCTTTAATATGGGCTCTATGAACATCAATAGGAAAGTCTAAAACCCGAAATAAAATTTGCACTTCTGTTTGCAAAACGGTTTTTAGGTCTTACGACCGTTTACTGTATGGAGTTTTATAATATGTATGTACATATCGCTCATTTACTCAAAGAGTGACATAACTCAAAAAATGCGTTTTCTGAGTTAGCAATTTCTATTTTTTCTACGACTTCTACTTTATCTTGTGTCTAATTTTCATGCTGATATCTCACTTACTACGAGTTTCGAATAATTCAACACAAAAGTTTTTAGAGTTTATGAAGCACTAAAACACTGCAAATCATGCTTGATTTTGCACAGGAAGTTTGCACTGATATCTGGCTAGCTGTTTATAATTTTTATACCCTCCACCATAGTATGGAGGGTATATTAAGTTTGTTTTTCCGTTTGTAACGCATTGAAATACTCATTTGCGACCCTATAAAGTATATATATTCTTGATCAGGGTAAAATTCTAAGTCGATCTGAGCACGTCCGTCCGTCCGTCCGTCCGTCCGTCTGTGGTAATCACTCTAGCATCCACAAAAATGGAGATAGGACGCTGAAATTTTGGGAAAATACGTCTTTTGTTTGCAGGCAGGTCAAGTTCGATGATGGGCTATATCGGTCCACGTTTTGGTATAGCCCCCATATAACGGTACCCCCCGATTTACGGTATTTTGACGTTTTTAGCTACATTTTCAGACCGATTTGGATATAATTTGACATTTAGGGTTCTTAAGTGTCAATAAACATATATAACAAAAGTTGTGGACATAGGTCCACGTTTTGGTATAGACCCCATATAACCGTACCCCCCGATTTACGGTATTTTGACGGTTTCAGCTACATTTGCAGACCGATTTGGCTATAATTTGACGTTTAGGGTTCTTAAGTGTCAATAAACATATATAACAAAACTTGTGGACATAGGTCCACGTTTTGGTATAGCCCCCATATAACGGTACCCCCGATTTGCGGTATTTTGACGTTTTTAGCTACATTTTTACACTGATTTAGCTATAATTTGACATTAAGGGTTCTTTAGTATCAATAAACATATATAACAAAAGTTGTGGACATAGGTCCACGTTTTGGTGTAGCCCCCATATAACGGTACCCCCCGATTTACGGTATTTTGACGTTTTTAGCCACATTATCAGACCGATGTAGCTATAATTTGACATTTAGGGTTCTTAAATGTCAATAAACTTATATAACTAGTGGACATGGGTCCACGTATTGGTATAGCCCCCATATAACGGTACCCCCGATTTACGGTATTTTGACGGGTTTAGCTACATTTTCAGACCGATTTAGCTATAATTTGACATTTGAAGTTCTTAAATGTCAATAAACTTATGTGACAAAACTTGTGGACATAGGTCCACGTTTTGGTATAGCCCCCATATAACGGTACCCCCCGATTTGCGGTATTTTGACGTTTTTAGCTACATTTTTAGACCGATATAGCTATAATTTGACATTTAGGGTTCTTAAGTGTAACTAAAGTTATATAACAAAAGTTGTGGACATTTAGGGTTCTTAAGTGTTAATAAACTTATAAATTAGAAGTTGTGGACATAGGTCCACGTTTTGGTATAGCCCCCATATAACGGTACCCCCCGATTTGCGGTATTTTGACGTTTTAAGCTACATTTTCAGACCGATGTAGCAATAATTTGACATTTTGGGGTTCTTAAAAGTCAATAAACTTATATAACAAAAGTTGTGGACATAGGTCCACGTATTGGTATAGCCCCCATATAACGGTACCCCCCGATTTACGGTATTTTGACGGGTTTAGCTACATTTTCAGACCGATTTAGCTATAATTTGACATTTGAAGTTCATAAATGTCAATAAACTTATGTGACAAAACTTGTGGACATAGGTCCACGTTTTGGTATAGCCCCCATATAACGGTACCCCCCGATTTACGGTATTTTGACGTTTCTAGCTACATTTTCAGACCGATTTAGCTATCAATTGACATTTAGGGTTCTTAAGTGTCAATAAACTTATATAACAAAAGTTGTGAACCTAGGTCCAAGTTTTGGTATAGCCCCCATATAACGGTACCCCCGATTTACGGCATTTTGACGTTTTTATCTACATTTTCAGACCGATTTAGCTATCAATTGACATTTAGAGTTCTTAAATGTCAATAAACTTATATAACTAGTGGTCATAGGTCCATGTTTTGGAATAGCCCCCATATAACGTTACCGCCCGATTTCAGGTATTTTGAGAACAAGTTTTAACCGAATTATCTGTAATTTGAACATTTGACATTTGAAATTCTTAGTGGTCACCACACCTCTCCACCAAAAATTGTCAAGAAAGCCGCCATATAACGATACCTCCTGATTTTCAGTAATTTGATGATTTTAGCTACAATATTAAACCGAACAAGCAGTAATTTGACATTTAAAGTTTTTAGTGGTCACAACACCTCTTCATCAAAAATTGTCAACATAGGTCCATGTTCGGATATAGCTCCCATGTAACGGTACCTCCCAATTTTCAGTAATTTGGCAATTTTAGCTACAATTTTTAACAGAACTAACTGTAATTTGACATTTGAAGGTTGTAGTGGTCACCACACATCTGCATCAACAATTTTCAACATAGCCCCAATATAACGATACTTCCCGATTTTCGGTACTTTGCGGATTTTTTTTAAAATATTTAACCGAAACAAACCTCCCGATTTTCCGTACCTTAGCTTTATTTTTTCGACGAACTTTCTGTAATTTGAAATTTAAAAGTCAACAAAAATTCTGCAACAAAAATTGTTCATTTAAGTTCATATTTTCGTATAGCCCAGATACCTCCGATCTAGCTGTTAATGACATTTGAGGTTCCCACGTTATGTACCGATTTTCGATATTTTGAGGAATCTAGCTAAATTTTTTAACCGAATTAGGAGTTATTTGACATTAAAGGCTCCCATCAAAAACTGTCAACATAGGCCAATGTTTTATTATAACCCCTATATAACAGTACCTCCCAATTTCTAGCCCACCAAAAATTGTCAACAGTTAGATATAGGCACCATAAAAATGGGCCTCCCGAATGAAGCATTCTATGTACATTATCTGACATTTTAACGTACTCACTTAAAGTTGGGGACAGGAATGAATATTTTATGGTGGAGGGTATGAAAAGTTCGGCCCGGCCGAACTTAATGCTTTTTTACTTGTTTTTTTTTAAGTTGGGAAGTCAAATTTCAAACGCCAACTTAAAACGCGTTTTTCTCGAAACTAGATTTTTTGAGAAGTGTCACTCAAAGAGTAAATGTGTACAAATAACAAAATGGCCAGTGTTCACTTCATTTTAAAATTAACAGTAATTCCATCAACACCGGCCGATCTTTACCAGACATCTATTGACAAAAACACACACGAACGTAAATAACCCTACGCATGAAAGAAAACATCAGCTATGATACGTTTCTACTAATGTACATATCCATTCTTTAACTTCGAACGTGCTAAAGTGATGATGGTAGCAAATAAGTGGCTAAGCATAAAACGTTAGTGGGCCATAAATTTGGTAAATAAAAGATTTATGGTGCCGCAACAAATCAACTCATCTCTCATAAAAGTGATGCCGATAAATCAATATTATACTACCAAAGTAAAGTTACTCACAAGGCCAAAGTCTAAACAAATCAGTAAATGCGCTTCATTTCCATCGGGCCACCGCAATGCCACCCTAGTGTTAAAGTTCCAGCAGCATCAAGAACATCAAAAAATGTGTAAAAATAAAAACCTTGAGTTCAAATCGAAAAGGAAAGGATTGATTAGCAAAAACTGTAAAATTTGTAGTTATCACCAAATATTTACCTTTAATTTTTATACATATAACAAACCAATAATTAAATCAAAGGACTAACAAGTTTTAAAGTTACTAAATCCGATCAAATAAAGTCAACACAGTAACTCGTCGAGGAGAACAAGCCGAACGAGTGAAAACAAAGAGATAGACAATCCCGAAAAAATAACATTTTAAAATTAAAACAAAACAAACGGAGCAAAAACATCAAAAAGCGGGACGAGATAATGTCAATAACGGTCAATAAATGAATAAATTCGGATTCCTTTGTACAAACGACGACAGCTTACGCAGGACACGGATGTTCAATGTTTTTGAAATCGAAGAAAATATCGGATGTGCTGTAAAAAGGAGTTTTTCATCGTCGTCATATGCACAAGTCAAGATGAATATGGACAGAGAGGGGATTGTAAACCGTTTGAATGAATCCTAGAGTGAGAAAGCAGCCAAAGGGATGGAACCCCAAGCAAATCACACATCAATGAGTTAATACAGAAGGTTAACAATCAACCACAGTAGACGATAAGAACGCTTGAAAGTCAGACATAAAGAGCACCTAAAATAACAAAACATCAAACGGAAAATATTCGGGGTATTTTAAATATAAACATTGGCGAAAAGTTGTTAATGAAAAACAAACTAAGAAGGAGGTGTAGAAGAGGAATAAAAATGATAAAATTACAAAAAGCCAATTTGCCACCCTTCCGCTTCTCCTTTCTCCCTTATAAAGAGAGTCAAAAGCTCTATTCCTTAAATGAAGAGAGAATCAAATCTTTAAATAAAAATAGCATCCGGATATTGAATCGTTTGTGGGAAAACACAATAATACCTACATATCGCTCATTTACTTAAAGAGCGGCATAACACAAAAACTAAAACTCAACGAGTAACAGCTTTTGTTCTAGGAGTTTGGCATAAATCATCAAAAAAGTTTTTTGAGTATATGAAGCACTAAAACTCTTTAAATCATGCTAGATCTTGCACAGAAATTTAGCACTGATATCTGGGTAGCTCCTTAAAAAAAAGATAATCTACGTAGTTATTTCATATTTTTGTGTAATAATCTTTTTAAATTGGGAAGTCAGATTTCTATCTGCAATTTACTCGCTTTTTTCCCGAAACTTGATTTTTTGAGATGTGTCACTCTTTGAGTAAATGAACGATTTAATCACGGCGTTCATAATCAGATACCTAGAGAACAGCAATAAAAATTACCAATACTAACCAAACATACATTTTTGAATACCCGAGTCGGTTAGACGGTTGAAGATTTTTTTTCTGTAAATCTCACGTCGGATTCTGGTCCTCAATAGACCAATCGATATCAATAATAAACCAAATTCGTTAGAATTACTACCAAACTTCTGTTTATTTAAAATATTGAATAAAGTTTGTTTTTACACCCCCACCATAGTTGGAGGGTATAATTAAATTTGTCATTCCGTTTGTAACACATCGAAATATTCATCGGAGACCCCATAAAGTGCATATATTCCTGTCGATATAACCATGTCCGTCTGTACGTCCGTCCATCTATTGAAATCAAGATACAGCTCGCAATTTTCGCATTTATGCTAACGAGGGTATATCACCAATATTTTTGAAAATTTAACATAGTTGAAGCCAAGGTTTACACTTTTAGAACACGCGACTTGTGATTGTATATTATACAAATTAAATGTTTTTGGCTAAAATGAGATGTTTTTGGACGTGGCAAAAAATATTGGCATCAAAAGTTAATTTGCGTGGAAGCTGTGGCTATATTTATGTTAAAAAATAGGTAAAAATGGGTTGGAGCCAACGTGTCTTTTTTTGTTTTCTCTTGATTTGTGAATAAATCAAACTTTTTCCGATTTTCCTGTCAAAGTAAAAGTAGAAGCAAACTTAATAAGGATCGTCTCACTAATGTATTACTTTTCAAAATTTGATCTGCTTCTACCATTAAATGATGCTGACATTTTGAAGCCAGATTTACAGTGTTTTTTGACATTTTCTTCTAATTTCATTCCGCAAACAGGTTTTTCACAAAATCTTTTATAGGATTGTAGAACTCGCGATTCTGAGTATTTTGATATATGTTTCGTGAATGTAGCCTACACAGCTTCATAGAAATCTGCATCCAAATACGGAAATTTTGTGCGAACATTTTTCTAAAAATCTTATTTTTCGGGCCTAATTTTTACAATTGTCATTGGAATACCTCGTACTCTATTGCACATTTTGGTTTTTTACGTTCCGGATCCAATAAATCATTCCCCGTGAAAATCCATCTACTAAAACGCGAGTTACGACAAATTCCAAAGTAGAAAAATCACCTAAACTTGTTTTTGAAAATATCGCGTGTTTTATCGCGTTTTCTGCGGGTCGTTTCCACTGTAATGAAAAAACTAGTGCAACATCTTCGTTTTAGTAGAAACAGAGATTTGAAAACTTCAATAATAAGGAAGCTACATTCATTTTATCCCAAAAAATAGTGTGGGATGCTACATCCACGGTTCTTGATTGATCGCCTTGAAATAGATATATATCGATGTAGATTTTCATGGTGGACATTGAAATCGGATGCGGACAAAAATTGTATTCACTTTGCGCAAATTAGCGATATTTTATAGCCTTTTTAGCGCTAAGATGCAGCCGATGCTACATCTTAGCCTCCAAATTAAATTTCGAAAAATATATACAATTTAAAAGATATGGTCTTCCTGTACATGAAAATCACATGCGGACAAAACGATTTCGATAATTACGCGATTTGCACGTATTTTAAAATGCATATAAATTAAAATGGGTTATGTGACCTCTATTTCCATTTCAGAAGCTTTGAGATATATCCTCAGCAACCCAGTTATCTTCCTCAATAGGAAAGCTTTTATATGAATGTCTATAAAGAAAAATCCGTATATTTTAATGGAAGATTTAAGCAAAATGAAGGAAGTATTCCTATAGATCTTTCCAAAATTTTATACTACACTAGCTGAACCCGGTGCGCTTTGCTGCTCCGACTACGATAAAATATAATGGAATGCCAGAATTATTTTAACGTTTTTAATATTTTAACGAATAAATATAGGAGATATGAAGGCTTTATATACCTATTCAGGGTTATTATGGAGCTACTATGGTATTTTTGTATGTTTCAGGAGGTAACACTCCTCCGAAAGCCTTTCCTATCCTATAAGTATTCCTAATGATTTAGATATATCATAATAAACCATAAATCTTAAGAAATCTCTCAAAGATATGATACTTAATAGCTGTAGCCTTGGTCTATTCCTTCCCGACTATAAGTACTTCTGTAAATAATGATGACTTTCACTGACTGCTAAGTCTTCAAAATTTCATTGAAATTGAACATACATAACAAAAACATGAAATCGACCGAAAATATGTATATATGGGTAGCTATATTCCTATATGAACCGCTCTCGATTTAATTCGTCAAATTTATTTTTAGACCAAATCCCGTCTCACATTCACATTTTGTGCGTAAAATACAGAAAATCAGACAAAAATATATATGGGAGCTATATTCTAATCTGAACCGAGTTCGGTATAATTTGTCTCATCTATTTCTAGAACGAATTGCGTCACGCTTTCCAAATTTCAGTGAAATTGGACATATGTAGTGTGTCCAAATCTGAACCGGTCTCGGTATAATTTGGCACATTTATATTTGGAACAAATTCCGTCAGACATCCCAAATTTCAGCGACATTGGACACATATAGCGTGTTTAGAGCATCAAATACAGAAAATCGGCCTAAAATAAAGATAGGAGCAATATCCAAATCTGAACCGATTTCGATATGATTTGGCACATTTATGTCTAGACCAAATCCCGTTACGCATTACAAATTTCACCGAAATTGGACATAAATAGCGAGTTTGGTTCATAAAATACAGGAAATCGGCCGAAAATATATACAGGAGCTATATTCAAATCTGAACCGATTTCGATATAATTTGGCACATTTATTTCTAGACCAAGTTCTGTAACACATTCCAAATTTCAGCGAAATTGGACATATATAGCGTGCTTGGTGCATAAAATACAGGAAATCGGCCGAAAATATATATGGGAGCTATATTAAAATCTGAACCGATCTCTATATAAGTTAGCACATTTATTTCTGGAACAAATTCCGTCAGACCCTCCAAATTTCAGCGAAATTGAACATATACAGCGTGTTTGGTGCATAAAATGCGGCAAATTGGCCGAAAATATATATGGGAGCTATATCCAAATCTGAACCGATTTCGACATAATTCGGCACATTTATGTCTAGACCAAATTCCGTTACACATTTCAAATTTCAGCGAAATTGGACATAATAGCGTGTTTGGTGCATAAAATACAGGAAATCGGCCGATAATATATATGGGAGCTATATCCAAATCTGAACCAATCTCAATATAATCTGGCACATTTATTTCTAGAACAAATTCCGTGAGAAATTCAAAATTTCAGCGAAATTGGACATATATAGCGTGTTTGGTGCATAAAATAAGAAAGTCGGCCGAAAATATATGTATGTGGGAGCTATATCCAAATCTGAACCCATTTGAATATAATTTGGTAAATTTATTTCTACATCAAATTCCGTCACGCGTACAAAATTTGGAGATTGTATCTGTAACAGTTCTAAAGATATTTGCTTACCAAATCTAAATTTTTTGGAGGTACCTCCGGTTTTGATGTTATATCTCCAGATCGACGCGAAATTTCAAAAAATGATATAGCCTATTTTCATTCCAGGCCATGTAGCAATGTACCCTAAACATTTCAGTAAGATCTGTTCAGCGGTTTTCGAGTCTATAAGGCACAAACAAACAAACAGACAAACAAATTTCAATTTTATATATATACTAGCTGAACCCGGCGCGCTTTGCTGCTCCGACTAGGATAAAATATAATGGAATGCCATAATTATATTAACGTTTTTAATATTTTAACGAATAAATATAGGAGATATGAAGGAGTTATATACCTATTCAGGGTTGTTATGGAGCTACTATGGTATTTTTTTAAGTTTCAGGAGAAAGCCTTTCCGCCTATAAGTATTCCTAATGATTAAGATATATCATAATAAAACATAAATCTTAAGAAGTCTCTCAAAGATATGCTACTTAACAGCCTTGGTCAATTCCTTCCCAACTATACGTACTTCTGTAAATAATGATGACTTTTACTGCCTGCTAAGTCTTCAAAATTTCATTGAAATTGAACATACGTAACAAAAACATTAAATCGACCGAAAATATATATGGGTAGCTATATTCCTATATGAACCGCTCTCGATATAATTTGTCATATTTATTTTTAGACCAAATCCCGTCTCACATTCACATTTTGTGCATAAAATACGGAAAATCAGCCGAAAATATATATGCGAGCTATATTCTAAGCTGAACCGATTTCGGTATAATTTGTCCCATTTATTTCTAGAACGAATTGCGTCACGCTTCCCAAATTTCAGTGAAATTGGACATATGTACATATGTAGTGTGTCCAAATATGAACCGGTCTCGACAGAATTTGGCACATTTATATTTAGAACAAATTCCGTCAAACATCCCAAATTTCAGCGACATTGGACACATATAGCGTGTTTAGAGCATCAAATACAGAAAATCGGCCTAAAATATAGATAGGAGCAATATCCAAATCTGAATCGATTTTGATATGATTTGGCACATTTATGTCTAGACCAAATCCCGTTACACATTCCAAAATTTCACAGAAATTGGACATAAATAGCGAGTTTGGTTCATAAAATGCAGGAAATCGGCCGAAAATATATACAGGAGATATATCCAAATCTTAACCGATTTCGATATAATTTGGCACATTTATTTCTAGTCCAAGTTCTGTAACACATTCCAAATGTCAGCGAAATTGGACGTATATAGCGTGCTTGGTGCATAAACTACAGAAAATCGGCCGAAAATATATATGGGAGCTATATCCAAATCTCAACCGTTTTCGATATAATTCGGCACATTTAAGCCTAGACCAAATTCCGTTACACATTCCAAATTTCAGCGAAATTGGACGTATAAAGCGTGTTTGGTGCATCAAATGCGGAAAATCGGCCGAAAATATATATGGGAGCTATATCCAAATCTGAACCGATTTCGATAAAATTCGGCCCATTTATGTCTAGACCAAATTCCGTTACACATTTCAAATTTCAGCGAAATTGGACATATATAGCTTGTTTGGTGCATAAAATAAGGAAATCGGCCGAAAATATATGTGCATGGGAGCTATATCCAAATCTGAATCAATCTCAATATAATCTGGCACATTTAGAGATATGTCAATAATGATAAAAATTTCATTGAAATGGGACGTATATATCAAATCAAATACATGAAATCGTCCGAAAATATACAGGGGAGCTATATCTAAATCTGAACCGATTTCGAAATATTTTGGCACAATTATTTCTAGGCCAAATTCCGTCGCTCATTGCGAATGTCATTGAAATCGGACATATACAGCGTGATTGGTGCATCAAATAAATGAAATCGGCCGAAAATATATATGGGCGCTATATCCAAATCTGAACCGATTTCGATATAATTTTGAACATCTATTTCCAGGCCAATATTCGTCATAAATTCCAAATGTCATTGAAATCGTACATATACAGCGTTTTTGGTGCATTAAGTTTATCAATTCGGATGAAAATATATATGGTAGCTATACCTAAATCTAAACCGATTACGATATCATTCGGCACATATATTTCTAGGCTAATATCCGTCACACGTTAAAAATTTCATTGAAATCAGACATATATAGCGTGTTTGGAGCATCAAATACATGAAATCGGCCGAAAATATATATGAGCGCTATATCCAAATCTGAACCGATTTCGATATAATTTGGAACATATATTTCTAGGCCAATATCCGTCACATATTCCAAATTTCAACGAAATTGGACATAATAGCGTGTTTGGTGCATAAAATATAGGAAATCGGCCGATAATATATATGGGAGCTATATTCAAATCCGAACCGATCTCGATATAATTTAGCACATTTAATTCTAGAACAAATCCCGTCAGACCCTCCAAATTTCAGCGAAATTGGACATATATATCGTGTTTGGTGCATAAAATAAAGAAATCGGCCGAAAATATATATGTATGGGAGCTATATCCAAATCTGAACCAATCTCAATATAATCTGGCACATTTATTTCTAGACCAAGTTTTGTAACACATTCCAAATTTCAGCGAAATTGGACATATATAGCGAGTTTGGTGCATAAAATAAGAAAGTCGGCCGAAAATATATGTGTATGGGAGCTATATCCAAATCTATACAGATTTTAATATAATTTGCCACGTTTATTTCTAAAACAAATTCCTTCAGACCCTCCAAATTTCAGCGAAATAGGACATATATAGCGTGTTTGGTGCATAAAATAAGGAAATCGGCCGATAATATATGTGTATGGGAGCTATATCCAAATCTGAACCGATTTTGATATAATTTGGTAAATTTATGTCTACATCAAATTCCGTCACGCATACAAAATTTGGAGATTGTATCTGTAACAGTTCTAAAGATATTTGCATACAAAATCTAAATTTTTTGGAGGTACCTCCGGTTTTGATGCTATATCTCCAGATCAACGCGAAATTTCAAAAAATGATATAGCCTATTTTCATTTCTGGTCATGTAGCAATGTACCCTTAACATTTCAGTAAGATCTGTTCAGCGGTTATCGAGTCTATAAGGCACAAACAAACAAACAAACAAACAAACAGACAAACAAAATTCAATTTTATATATGTACTAGCTGAACCCGGTGCGCTTTGCTGCCCCGACTACGATAAAATATAATGGAATGCCATACTTATATTAACGTTTTTAATATTTTAACGAATAAATATAGGAGACATGAAGACGTTATATACCTATTCAGGGTTGTTATGGAGCTAATATGGTATTTTTGTATGTTTCAGGAGGTAACACTCTTCCGAAAGCCTTTCCGCCAATAAGTATTCCTACTGATTTAAATATATATCATAATAAAACATACATCTTAAGAAGTCTCTCAAAGATATGATACTTAATAGCTGTAGCCTTGGTCAATTCCTTCCCAACTATAATTACTTGTGTAAATAATGATGACTTCTACTGACTGCTAAGTCGTCAAAATTTCATACATACATACATATACATACATATGTTCAACATGTAACAAAAACATGAAATCGACCGAAAATATGTATGGGAGCTATATTCCTATATGAACCGATATCGATATAATTTGTCAAATTTATTTTTAGACCAAATCCCGTCTCTCATTCCAAATTTTATTGAAATTGAACATACATAGCGTGTTTTGTGCATGAAATACAGAAAATCAGCAGAAAATATATATGGGAGTTATATTCAAATCTGAACCGATTTCGATATAATTTGGCACATTTATGTCGATACCAAATCCCGTTACGCATTTCAATTTTCAGCGAAATTGGACATATATAGCAAGTTTGGTGCATCAAATTCGGAAAATCGGCCGAAAATATATATGGGAGCTATATCCAAATCTGAACCGATTTCGATACAATTTGGCACATTTATTTCTAGACCAAGTTCTGTAACTCATTCCAAATTTCAGCGAATTTGGACATATATAGCGTGTTTGGTGCCTCAAATACATGAAATCGACAGAAAGTATATATAGGAACTATATCCAAATCTGAACCGATTTCGATATAAATTGGCACATATATTTCTAGGCCAATATCCATCACACAGTCTAAATTTCAGCGAAATTGGACATATAAAGCGTGTTTTGCGCATAAAATAAGGAAATCGTCCGAAAATATATGTGTATGGGAGCTATATCCAAATCTGAACCGATTTGAATATAATTTGGCAAATTTATTTCTACGTCAAATTCCGTCACACATACAACATTTGGAGATTGTATCTGTAATAGTTTCAAAGATATTTGAATACAAAAACTAAATTTTTTGGAGGTACCTCCAGTTTTGATGCTATATCTCCAGATCAACGCGAAATTTCAAAAAATGATATAGCCTATTTTCATTCCAGGCCATGTAGCAATGTACCCTAAACATTTCAGTAAGATCTGTTCAGCGGTTTTCGAGTCTATAAGGCACAAACAAACAAACAAACAAACAAACGTACAAACAAATTTCAATTTTATATATATAGATATATGTAGATAGATAATGAATGTGAAATGTTTTTTTTTCAAACAAAAAATTATTTTTTTAATCAAAATATGTGTTTATTTTGGCCGTGACATCGAAACTATAATACCAATCTGCATAATTTAAGTCTCATTTGATTCGCCGTGAAGTTTTGCTTCCATGCGAATTTTTTCGTAATTTTGTAGCGGGTAAATGGACCTTTATTTTGAAAAAAGTTGACTTACTTTCAATAATTTATCAATTTATTATACATTTCGCGAGTACTGAGTAACATTTAACAAATATTATGCAATCTACTAACTCAAGCCACTTCCGGATAAATTTTTAGTAGCAATTGCTCGCGGTAAAATAATTAGCGTTTTTATAATAATTTTTTCTTTAAAACGAAAATAAAACCGCCATAACTTTTGTCCGCATCAACAAAAAACTGGCTCGCGAGCGGATTCGTACTGGGAATTTGTTTCTTAACCTATGTACCAAAAATCTTTGATTTAACATTTTTTTTGAAATGGAATATGAAATATTTGACAACATTCGTGATATACACTTTCATACGGGCAAAATGACAAATTTAATCGAAATAATGGTTGTAGACTCCAAGTATGTTTGGACGAAATGTGTTTCAGACAATTTGGAGTCGATTTAACAATGTCTGTCTGTCTGGCTGGTGCGCACGATAACTCTCGAACGGATGAACCGAATTGGTCCAAAATTTTGCTTTCGTAATATTTTGTCCAAACTTAGTTTAAGTTCGAAGATGGGTTATATCGGTCCACTTATTCCGGTACCTATCCCTCAAAATTTCGGAAATGTTCGGGAAATTTGTGCGCACTATAACTCTTGAAGGGAGCAACCGATTATGTCCATACTTTGCACATCGTGAAATGTATACCAGACTTAGATGAGGTTCTAGTGTGGACTCAATCGGTCCACAGCTTCGGGTACTTCCCACACAAAATTTCGGAAAAGTTCAGTTTATGACCTGTTCTCGAATCTCTTTGATTTTTGTTGTAGCAACTTGAATTCACTTCCCCGCTTACGACGGAACATGTCTCATTAGGGGCAAGTCCATACTTCCTGTGAAACTAGCCTGAAAAATGCAAAAAAAACCCTATGACACCGAGTGTAGGGTTGGAGCGCAAGACAACTCTCGAACGGATCAACCGATTCGGTCCAAAATTTTACCTTCGTAATATTTTGTCCAAACATAGAGTAAGTTCGAACATAAGACATATCGGTCCACTCCTTCAGGTACCTCTCCCACAAAACTTAAAAAATGTACGGAAAAATTGTTCGCACTATAACTCTTGAGGGGAGTGACCGATATGGTCCATACTTTACACATCCTAATATATCATCATATAGATCAGGTTCGAATATGGACTATGTTTGTCCACTCCTTTGGGTACCTATTACACAAAATTAAGGATAAGTTTACTTTAAGACCTGCTCTCGAATCACTTTGTTTTTTTTTTTTTTTAAGCAACTTGCATTCGCTGTCTCAATTACGACGGTAAAATTTTTTTTAGTGGCAAGTCCATACTTCTTGAGATAATAGCCCGAAAGGTGTAAAAGCCCCCTATTGCACCATATGTAGTGGCTGGAGAGCACGATAACTCTCGAACTAAACGATTTGGTCCAAAATTTGGCCTTCCTGATATTTAGTCATACTTTCAGTTCGAAGATAGGCGATACCGGTGCACAACCCCGAATATTTAAAAAATGTCACTTAAATGGTATGCACGATATCTCTTGAACTAATTTGGTCCAAACTTTGGATATCCTAATATTTTGTTCAAATTTAGTTTAACTTCTACCCTAAGGTACCTCCTCCACAAAAGTTCAACATTTGTGTTTAAGTGCAGTTTAAGGTCTGTTCGAAGATCCTTTGGAAATGTATGCGAATGCTGTTCGTTGTTGTCTTGCTTACAACGGTATTGTGTTTTCCGTGGACAAGTCCATGTTTCCTGGTAGGCATACAGTTCCATAAGTTATACGATGACCAACTGAAATGACTAGTGGGCGCGATATCTATCGAAAAGATATGATTCCCAAAATAATATCCACTACCATAATGGACTATGTCGGCCATTCCTTTAAGTACCTCCTTTGCAACACTTTTGAACTTTAATCCTAATCCAATTCATTCGAGAGACATGGCTAAGGAGACTTAGAATTTTTCGTTGATCAAGAAAATATATACTTTGGTGGGTCTAATATGCTTATTTTGATGAGCTACAAACGGAATGACAAACTTAATATACCCTCATTTCTGCCTTAAAGTCCCGACCGAGGGAAAGGACGAGCAATAGCATATGGTTGCTATTCTGACCATGACAATACAGAAGAATTAAATGTCCCAGTCCGATAGGAGTATATCGTTGGCTGTAAAAAACTTTATCTTCGCGACAGTCTTTAACAGCAGTCTTAATTGTGTCCATGTCCGGACCGAAGGCAAGAACGAACAGAGCAAAGATATATTTTACAACGTGACAGTCAACAGATCGAAAAACAGGATACCAAATTGTTGTGATAGATGATGTTTACGACTCGGATCAGTGCCCTGTTGCAGAAAAGTTCCCCACCCGATTAAAGGCAACGAATACAGTGCGAACAGACATAACACTGAAGATGGACTTCGGAAAGCTTAAAATCGTGTTTTGCCCACTGCGTAAACGACTAAAACTTAAGCTCAAGGAATTCCATATGGTTTCAAAATTCATTGCAATTTTTTCATAAAAAAATATTTCAAAATATTTGCAGATATGTATTTAAAAATTATTTTGACCAGGTGTAAAATATCAAAAAAGGATACTCTGCCACATACATATTTCTACCAAATTGGTTGTTTGGTTGTTCCTTTCATTGACAGGCCGGTCGACCGACCCTTCTCAAATATGCAGAAGAACAGCATTGACGATATTGTGGATGATGATTTCGTCAAAGCGATGATGTTGCTTTTCCTCGTTCACCGATGATGATTGCTTACCTTTCAATTTCAATGTTATTCCAATGAAATTATTTCAATGTTCAATTGTTTTTCGATATAATCTGCATACGAGAATTGTATGATACAACACCAATATGTACACACTGTATTCCATCTATCGGTGTGTGACCCACATTGAAGGCGACGGATTTTTGTCTGCATTACTGCAAAAAAATAAACAAAAGGGGACGACAACAATTCGTCAGTCAATGTTAATTCAATTTGAAATACTCAAATTTCGTAACAAACATTGGATTTACACACATATAGGGTATGCGGTGGTACAACAAACAGCAGGAACCCCAATAAGTAGTTCTTGTGGACAATCAGTGAGTGTTCCGTCTGTGTTTTTGGGCTTTGCCCTTCTTTTCAATATGTATGCAAAACATGATTAGGGTTGATGACAAACCCTACCAACAACTATGTTATGTCGTCTATCGTGCTGCTGTCTGCTGTGTTCGTTCAGATTGTAAATCTTTAGGTCTTAATAATCGTCTCCCTTCCCTCCCATCGGCGCGGCTGGATATGTTACATTGCATTATGTTGTAAATTTATAATGTATTCAATTTCATTGTTTTGACATGATGGACATGTGCACTCAACACGCTTGGGCACATGCGCACATGAGTTAAGCAAATTCGTTCAGCTACCTACCACCGCGGCAGACAGCCACTACAGGCATTTGCCGCTGGTTTGTTAATTTTACGAGTGGAATTTAAAAGCCAATTTTAATCAACTGCCACGAGGACTCGACTCACGTAATTCCCATGAAATTGCATTTTGATGAAGTGTTGCGATGTCCTTGTCTATGTTTCCACCACCCTGGTTTGTTTCATATTTTTAAAATATTAAACGTTACGGGTTTTTAGTTGACCAGATATAAAGAGTTCCGTGTAATATATAAAATTGAGGTGAATGCTATTTCGAAATTAAGTTACAGAGGTTAGGATTATTCTATTTACAACTTACACCCTAAGGAATGTTGGGAAAAAGCGATGGTTCTGCTTGGCAATCGTAGTGATCTATGGTTTGCACCACCTAACGAGCTAACATGTTTGACTATTTCACCATTTAAGATTGATAAGCATAAAGTTGTCCCGATAAAGCTTAGCAATCTCCCCAAAAAAATGAAAAATAATAAAATACGAGAAGCGCAATTTTCTCTTCGATCATTTTCATTTATTTCGATACAATTACATAAATAACCGTTTTAAATACGATCGTCCGACCTATCGACCTAAAATTGAGGTGAATGCTATTTCGAAATTAAGTTACAGAGGTTATGATTATTCTATTTACAACTTACACCCTAAGGAATGTTGGAAAAAAAGCGATGGTTCTGCTTGGCAATCGTAGTGATCTATGGTTTGCACCACCTAACGAGCTAACATGTTTGACCATTTCACCATTTAAGATTGATAAGCCTAAAGTTGTCCCGATAAAGCTTAGCAATCTCCCAAAAAAATGAAAAATAATAAAATACGAGAAGCGCAATTTTCTCTTCGATCATTTTCATTTATTTAGATACAATTACATAAATAACCGTTTTAAATACGATCGTCCGACTTATCGGCCTAAAATTGAGGTGAATGCGCTTTCGAAATTAAGTTACGGAGGTTAGGATTATTCTATTTACAACTTACACCCTAAGGAATGTTGGGAAAAAAGCGATGGTTCTGCTTGGCAATCGTAGTGATCTATGGTTTGCACCACCTAACTAGCTAACGTGTTTGACCATTTCACCATTTAAGACTGATAAGCCTAAAGTTGTCCCGATAAAGCTTAGCAATCTCCCCAAAAATATGAAAAATAATAAAATTCGAGAAGCGCAATTTTCTCTTCGATCATTTTCATTTATTTCGATACAATTACATAAATAACCGTTTTAAATACGATCGTCCGACCTATGAAAGAAAAAATAAGTAGTTCATCATTGTACTGTAGGGCAGTTCTCGGCAGAGTGTCTCACAGTTTGCAATGTATAACAATCATGTCAACTGATGTTACAATTGACCTTACCTAACAACCCGACATTTGTCTTGTGTCCGACAATATCCCTTTTATATTCTCAATCAACCCATCACCGGACTTATTAGACTTATTTTCCTCTGAACGCCACACTTTGATCATTCATGAGAAAGTCAACTGACCACATTTCAGAGTTCAACAGTTACGACTTCATACAACTGCCCAACGCTTCCGATGTTCGGACAACAGAAATCAGTTTCCAGAACAATAAATCTGCTACAGCCACTTGCTACATACACAATAGTAGAATACAGTGGGATCAAGCGTGATGAACTTCGTCAAACCAATCCCACTGACCCGATAATACAGAAGGCGAAGCTATAAAGTTGCTAGTAACTATGTTCCTTTTGCACCCAGGAAACGTTCATAGGACTTCAGTAACTGTCATCGACCTCACGATGACTGATCGCAAAAGGTGCACTGATTATTCAAACCAACATTTGTCGAGGACTACGAGAGTAATAGGGTTAAGTGAAGTGAAGAACATAGCATTAAATCTTTTCCCGTCGATTGCAAATTCCATTAAGTAGGATTATCCATCCAAAGCATTGGGTGATGACAGTCTCTACATTGTAATACTGAAACAACTGGACGAGCCTGGAATCGAGTACTTCACTAATGTTTTCAACCTGTCGTTTTGAAATTGGCAGACTGGTCCTGCTACTGGAGAATGGATGCCAGCAAAGTTAATTTTTATGGGCCACTTTCACTTCTCTCCAGCTTCAGAAATAAATTGATAATTAATTACCTGTATGAAAAGGAAGTTCCATGGTTTCTACCCCTCTAGGCGGCAAAGAGATCATTGCGTACGCGTATGATTGCACATCGGGTACAACATTTGTTAAAATTAAAGAAGGTTAAACTTCTGTTTAGTACTCCTACCCGTTTTCTTTCACGAGAGGACTATGCCAATATATGTATGTATATTAAATGGACCGCGGGGAAGACACTGCAACTAAAGGTGCAGGTAGCCAGTAGAACAATTCCGACGCCATAGTTCTTGGAGTTATATTCGATAACATGATAATTTGAGAAGGAACAGGGTCCTCTAATCCTTAAAATTCAGGAAAAGAAAATTGTTGAAATCTTGTGACGAAACAGGTCTGTCCGTGGTTCAGAAATACCATGCAGAAGTATTAGGACCTTTAGGAGTACCACGCCGCACAGTGGTTCAGAATCGTTTTTTCCTGGTCAAAATTCTGTAACTTTTGAACGGATAGAGATATATTCACAATTCTTTTTTTGTTAGACAGATAACACAATCAGCTTTCAGACGAATTATAAGCGGTCAAGTTCGGTCTGGCAGTTGCAGAAAAATTCAAGGTCAAAGTTAAACTTTCGAGTTTTTTAACTATTTTTCATCAAAATATGAGCGTTTTTGTGGTTTTTATATCTTCCTATGTATTAAAGATGGCCAAACACAAACAAATAAACAAAATAATTACCAAAAAAAAAAAACTAAAAAAAAAATTCGAAAAAATGTCGAAAAAATTTTTTTCAAAAATTTGTAATAAAAAAATTTTAATTTTTTCAAAAATTAAAAAAATTCTCCTTGGGTTTTAAGAAAACTTATATAACTCGTATAAAAACTCATATACTCAAAAAAGTTGTAATTTGTGTCAAAAAACTGTAATTCATATGGAAACAGTACAGAAAAACACATATTTTTACACATGTAATTTGAATAAATTGAAAAAAGTGTTAAACGGACGGAACGGGACGGGTACAAACGTATATATGGGCTGGAAGAGGAGACTTTCGGGCATCTTTCTGTGAAAACAGAACTTTGTTCCATGTTGTTCCACAAAAGTTCTATTCCACTAAATTTGGAATTTCATAAAATTTAGTACCCGAGGAAAAATAAAATAGATCATGTTGTGTAAACGCTACGGTAATTTACTAAAACTATTTTTAAAGGCCACAATCCTACCTACCTTACAAAAAAACAATGAACACAATAACTGTTATAGTTTCAGAGAAATAGCTTCGTCTTTCTCCAGAAATTTGCAAAAATGACGTATTTCCCAAAAATGGGGAAAATGCTCGTCTTTAGGGGCACGCCACGCCCACACCTTTCAATGTTTGGGCCTAATTTTTTGGTTTCCGTAGTTTCAATATGTTTACTATCGAATGCCATATAGAAATTAATTATCTTTGACAAAACAAAATTTTGATTTTTGGCCAGGAAAATCTATTCCTGAACCATTGTGCGCCGAGAGCTACAAGTGATTCCAGTACATATACCATTAACAGACAACAAAGGTTCTTGCTATACATCAGCATATCGAAGACATCGAAGCCTGTCTAATAGGCTCGTTGATCTAGATGTTCTCGTTTGTACCTTTGGACATATATCCTTAGATAATAAAGATCTCACCTGACGTGCCTGTGTGGGAGAAACCTGTAACACCCAAAGATATACGTCATTGACAACATCGTGTTGTGCTGATACATCGGTAAAATATTCGATGGTATCGGACGTTAAACCCAATATCTTGAGGGTAGTTAGTGGTCTAAATGAGGTCACCATCGACCAATTTGTTCATGGTTCATTTCATGGTGAAATGTGTGGCAGAGGATTTAACGAATATTTTCATATTCCTAAGTTGGAAGTACTGCAGTAAGTCAGCTACGTAAATATTTAAACCTGTCACATATGTCATCGGCGATAGGACCCAATGCCAAGATTGTCCAATTATCTGCATATACACCCTGCAGACAGCAACGAAACGACTGGCGCCGACAGATATTGTTGACTGTCCAACATTCAATTAGGGCCGGAGGAAGGTCTTGACGTTCCAGCCTGTTCTAGTTCAGTCTTCGACTGATATATGTCGTGTAATACTATTGTGGTACTGAGGTGGAGTTTGAGCAACTGAGAAACTGCTTCTCATCATGGGAAGGATCTTCGCTACAGGCGACAGGAGGAAATCGACCTACGCGATTCGCCTCAGCTGGAATCTTTGTCTAGGTTAAATGGAGGGACCACTTTGCCAACTTCCCAGGCTTCTGGTACAAAATGAAACGACAAATTAAAGACAGTTGTCAAATACTCAACTCTGAGTTCATCCAGTTGTTTAAGGATTACCAAGGAGATTCTTTGTGGACCTAGCGTTTTGAATGTTTTCGCGTTTCGGGCGGCATCAACTCTGCTCATCGTAAATTATGGGGTTACCTCCTCGGCTAAGAGGGCTTTTATACGGCGTAGCATACCTCCTTTCCATATCAATCTCGGGGTACTCTATGAATTCTCCTTTAAAATAAAACGCGTACCTCATCGGATCTATCGCTGCCACGTCGCTGAAAGTAACAGCCGTTCTATCATCTTTCTTCCCGTGATTTAACCGTACTTCAGGTATTCGACGAGCAGGTATGAAACGAGCGGATGCAATTGTGGTGATGTTTCGGAAAATTCTTTCAGCTACCCGAGAATCTGAGGGATTGGCCAGCTCTCTGACACCGTAATTGGTGAATTCTCTTAACCTTTGCCAATTATCTTTTCCATGGATCAGACACGTAGAGCGGTCAGAGGTTATGAAGTCGGATGGTCCGTTGACAGGAAGTTGGTCTGATTCAATGGAAATTAAGGGTTACCTGGAGAGATAGTCACAATTGTGATGTCTGGCAAACTATGACAGTCACCTCTTATCTTCGTAGGATATTTGCTTGGTCAGCGCTGTAATTCACCTAGTCATTGCTTAGAACGGAATCTCAAAGCTCACGAAGTCCCCTAGTAGCAGACTATTATTGACCTCAAAAGCTAATTAATATCAGGCATATAACGCAGGGCACAACTATTCACGCGTTATGTACACATTATACAACTCTACCTCCGCAAATAATTGCCGGTACCACGGTGAAAAAAGTCGGGAAGATATAATTGTTGCCACTATCCAGAAAACAAGTGGTTATTACGATGTTATAACCACTTGTTTTCTGGATAGTGGCAGCAATTATGTCTCGCCGACTTTTTTCACCGTGGTACCGGCAATTATTCCCGCAATGCCTGTTCCGAGCCTCCTTGATCCGAGACGGAATATAGAAGAACCTCGGGCCATGGATCTGTTCCATTTGCCAGATTCGCATTCATCACATGTCAACATCGGTGACATGTAGTGGATGTGGGGAATGGGTGCACTTCCGAGGCTGCTCTGGCTTAGACGCCTCCGGGTCTGCTGGGATAGGAGTTATGTTGCTGGTTGTTTATCCAGAACATCTCCCAGCGCGTCTGCAACTTCGTTGTCAGAATACGTAATATCTCCGCAGTATCCGTGATAACAACAAACACAGTCTTACATAACATGTCGTTGTTCAGCGACCCGTGAAAAAAATAGCTCTCAGCGTAATGTTGGCCGCATTTCCTGAATATTTCAGCCTTGAAGATCTTATCAACAAGTGGCATCATAAGACACACCTTTCGGACTCGGCTATAAATAATGGGTCCTATGTCATTGAGCTAATATGAATCGGTTTGCACTTATTGATATGAGAGAAGTTTCCCTTGTTAATTCGGGGACGATGTTTGTGATTATGTATTGGTGAGTCAGATTTGCTACGGCTGATTCATCTTTAAACAATTTCAAATACACCACCCTATTGTACTTTATCGTTCGTCTAAAGTCAATTAAATCCCTAAAAATCGCCGAAAACTTTTTGCTTTTCAATTAGCCGCACAGGTACATTTTTAAAAGATAAAATAACAATAAAAACAAGCTTCAACAAATAATTTGTTTGGCTAATATAATTTTATTGTTATTGCCATTTTTGGTCTCTCCTCAAACTGACTTTTTCTCAATGAACCAACAACTTTACGCTACCAACCAAAAACTCATCACCATTTGGCGAGACGATTATGATGGTCATTAAAACTGTCAAAGCAGAGCAAACATTGCTTTTTCAATGATATCATTAGCAACTGGAGACCATGATGGCGACAATTACCATGATGACGACACTGGCAGAAATTACAATTGTTTTGCATCGACTGTTTTGGATTACCGGTGTAAAAAGTACCAAATTAGAGGAAATATGTGGAATGCAAAGGGTGCCACCGTGGTGCAATGGTATGCGCCTATGATGTTTGCGGAACAATTATAATTATGTGGAATGCAAAGTGGCATCTTTTATTAAACAAACACAATGCTGCAGTGGATTTAAAATCGTAATTATCTTTAAAAAAATATACATAAATATATATTAAGTTGAATATTAGGACCGACTCACAGATAAATAATATCCCAGCAAAATAAATTGGAAGTAGTGCAATGTGGACTAGTTCTGTCACGGCATGTTTTGATGCAGTTCAAACGGAGTCGTGAAAAAGGCACTCCAGTCCTCACATTTTAACCACATTTGGATGCAATCCAAAGAATCACATCCACCTGTCATATTTTAACAACATCCGGATGCAGTTCAGCGGAGTCGTGAAAAAGGCACTCCGTTCGCTACATATTATTAGCAGTTGTTAGAGATCCCTACATGTACATAAATCAGTTTGTACATCTCTACAGGCAGCGGCATAAATTTTCCAATAAAAGATAAGCGTGTTAACATTTCCAAACATTTGTTAATACAAACTAAATAATATTTCATTTGAAATCCGTTTATGTTTTTTGTTCGACCTTTTCGTAGTATTATTAAAATGAATGTAATCGAGCTTGAGGTCAATGTTGTGCTTTTATTTATTTCATATTTGCTCCAATATTTCGAAATTCATTGAATTTCATCTTCAGGGAGATTTGTAAATAATTAGAATAATAACTTAAAAACTAGCGTAGTGTGACTACCTCCGTCAATTGTTATACATTTTGTACATATTGTCCCGCTAACCCTTTGGTTAGCAAAACATAAAAATTATAGAAATAAAACATTATTCTTTGAAACCATCAGAAGAGCAAGAAGTGTTTTAATTTGTGACGGGCCACTGGGCAATATAGAAAGCAAATTACCCAACAAACGAGTTGAGTAAAATATCATTAACAAGTTGTGAATTTTATTATTACAAATAAAACGTTTTAACTTGCCCCATACATTGAGGCAAAAAGAAGAAAGTTTCAACAGAGGCATTGTTGTGAAGCGAATAAGAGGAAAATCCGTGCATTGAGGCAGAAACAATATTGACTTTAAGCAACCGGAGAATAATAATCCATTACCCAGAGGAAGAAGTGCGCAACAGAAGTGAAACAACACAATCAAGCGGAGTAAACTGATGTGTTCCTCGGATAAACAGCTGCCTTTTATGAGTAAGAATCGGTGGTGGATTTGGTACGAAACCAATTGGTGAGTTGTCCCAGAGACAAAATTGTTATTTGCCCTAAGGGTAAGTTCCTTCACATACTCAAGACGGACCCTTGAGTAAGGAGTGTGTCCCATTCCATATTGGTCATATTCCGGGGTTGTCAAAATAGGCAATCCTCAAACAGACATATAAGATACGTAGGTAGATAACAGAATGAGTTAAGACATCATTCGTGCAGCTACTCAAGGTGCTTAGGAAATAATAATAACAATATTATTATAAAAAAAATAAATTTTGTTTTAATTAAACAATATTTTTAGAGAAATCATAAAATATAACATTTTTTCGCCTCCTGTCCAACTTATTGTGTAACGTTCGGACTCTTTACAGAGTAGGAACGGTTTGCGGTTGTGAAAAGTACAGGGCTTCCATTCAGGAAGTGTAATTGAATCGGGCTGAAGTAAAGATCTCAGATGATTACGCACTGCATTATAGCAGTTATAAAACGAAACATGACCTATCTGCTGGAATAATGGTAAATAGGAGTCATGAAAACCTAGTGTTCAGATTCACTCCTTGGGTGGGAGAATTGCCACAATCCCCGGTTGAAGAGAAAGATGAACATACCAAGGATATAGTCTACGAGGGCATAGTGAAAGCATATGACCGTTGCCCTTGCCATGACATTAAAATTGTTGAAGAAGATGTTAATGATGAAATTGGGGTATTGGGGGCGGAATAGTTCAGCCTTCATCCGACTGGAAACATCCGAGAACGGATTGAGATTGATCGATTTAGAGTTTACACTTCTCTTGTGCTTAAATGCATTTAAGTGGTGTGAATTCGGAACGAGCAAATATGAAATAAATAAAAGCACAACATTGACCTCAAGCTCGATTACATTCATTTTAATAATATTTCATTTGTGAACATTTTTCCGGTAACTCAAGAGAAGAAAATTTCCGAATGGAGTGCTGTTGGAGTACATGTCGAAATCTTAACTGGTGATGGGAAGACAACCCATTTAGCAAATGAAGCAAACACAGTTCAGCTTGGAACTAATGAAGAGCGGAGGAAACACGCATGTTTGCGATTGAATTCAATGGAGAATTTTCATAATTTGTGTTAATGTAATAAAGTTCTTAATATTTTTGTTTTACACAAATAATGCATTTTATTTGTTCTGGCATATTTTGTAATTGCTTGCACAATTTCCGCAGAATGCCTGTATCAAAACACGTGCTTTGGACTGCCTCCTATTCTACCCCAAAGGGTTAGTTAAAATGCAATGCCAAAGGGTCAGTTAAAATGCAGTGCCAGAGGGTCAGTTAAAATGCAGTGCCAAAGGGTCAGTTAAAATGCAGTGCAATGGAGTGCCTCTTTCAGTAGTCACGCTCTTGTAAAAATCATGAGTGAAAATGCATAATTTGATGCACTTCCAGATCACTTGTACATATCATTTAACTGCCTCTTTGGAGGCAAACTTTTTGCTGGGATGTAAGATATTTTGTATTTTGTTTTTTTTTTTCAGATAACAACTACCAAATATCTTGCTTTATAGTTACGCATCTATCATTCTTTCAAAGTATTTTTCTTTAAAAATTCTCTTTTTTCCTGCATTAAGTCCTTATCATTTCAATGGAATAACCATGCATATAACCATACCTGCATATAATACTCTGAAATGATAAAGTTGAGTACACAAATGCTCGGTGTATTGTTATGACCATCTTTAAGTTCCAAAAAACTTTAGCTTAAACTTTTTTTGGTCACACCAATGTTATCATAGCGTAACACTTATAAAACCAATGACTAAAAGTTAAGCCATAAAAGAGACAAGTAATAACATTACAGGCAAAGTGTACAAACAACAGCTACAAATATAACATCAAGGTCGTAGTCGTCACAACATCGACATTTGCGTTAACATCATGACCATCATCGTCATCAGCATCATCAGGTGTTCTTGTACTCTGCTTTAATTGCAAATAGCAGCGTTAATGTCTATTAAAGTACTCATAAATGTCTGTCACAGTAGTGCGGAAGAGAAATGGATTTGCCCAAAGGTTCTAAATTGTAACCGTATGACCATAGAGTATCCTTTTCAAACAATGATTCAACGCCTCAATGTGGAAAGTGTATTATATACTTTTTTTGGGAAAAATCATGCGCGAAATATTCATTGTAAACCCACCGTGTGGTATACCAAAATGCATATATCGACGAGATAAAGCGATTTCGAGATGTATGTTGGCCCGTCCATTAAAAATTATAATCAAAATACAGGCCGCAATTATAGACCAATCACCACGAAATTTTTTGTGGAAGTCGGATTCTGACCAGAATAGAAACGAATAGTTTTTGGTGATGATCGTAAAATATTTAGACGGTGAAATGCAAAAATAACATTTTTGTCCGATTATGAAGCGGCTTTGTAGTTTGCAATGGTTGCAACTTAACATTATGATCAGATAATATTTAATATTGCTAAAATTTTTAGTGTAATGACTATATCGTTATTGCTTGAAGACATGTTCCGCCCAGGTAAGTTATATTTGAAAGAGGAAATCTCGACATATTCCGAAAAATTAGGAACGCGAAACTTGAAAACTAACTCTTGATGCAAATTATAGCAACATGGCGGTTAAACTACCATCGAACATACCGTTTTGGATTGTTAAAAAAAATATTTACCGCATGCTAGAAAATATCGCAATCATAATAGAAGAGTTTTTAAATCATGTAAATAAATTACAATGCTGGAAGTAAGGGTTCGGAAATTTGTGTACCACCTTAGGTAAAAAGTAATGCAATATCTAAAAATATTGGTCTTTTTATACCTCAGACTTTAAGCACGATATCTTTCGAACGGTTCAACGAATTCGAACCAAATTTTGAACTTCGTAATATTTTGGGTGCCGGGTGCCACCGTGGTGCAATGGTATGCACACCCGCCTTGCGCGATGAAGGTCGTGGGTTCGATTCCCCGGTCAGACAACATCAAAATTTTCAACGGTGGCAAAATACCCCTCAGTAATGTTGGCGACATTTCCTGAGTATTTCAGCCATGTAAAACTTCTCTACAAAAGTGGTGCCTTAGACACGCCGTTCGGACTCGGCGATAAACTGTAGGTCACATATTGAGCTAATATGAATCGGGGTGCCCTCATTGATATGAGAGAAGTCTCTCTTGTCCCGTATGGGATGTTTGTGGAACAATTATAATATTTTGGGTGCCACCGTGGTGCAATGGTAAGCACACCCGTCGTTGGTTAGATTCCCTGCCAGACAACATCAAATTTTCAACGGTGGCAAATTACAGAAATTGTTCCAGCCATGTAAAACTTCTCTACAAATGGTGCCTTAAGACACGCCGTTCGGACTCGGCGATAAACAGTAGGTCACATATTGAGCTAATATGAATCGGGGTGCCCTCATTGATATGAGAGAAGTCTCTCTTGTCCCGTCTGGGATGTTTGTGGGATATATGGTAAAAACCAAATTTCCTTTACAATTCCATTTGAAAAAAAATTAAAAAAAAATTTTGCGAGCACATCTAAGATTTTTGGTATAGAGGTTAAGGAAAAATTTTGATTTCAAATTTATTCGCGTTCACAAAATTGGCCTCACAAAAGTTATAGCGGTTTTTATTCTCCTATAAAGAAAAAATATTTTAAAATTTCTTATTTGTTGTATTGGGAAAATGTATGCATATATCAGTGACAGCATTTGATATCCGTCCATAATTTCTAAAATTTGTTTTATTTTCGCGGAAAATCAAAAAAATACAAAAATCTGGGAGCAAATCTAAGTTATACTACATCAGAGTCCGTATAAACCTTAAAAAAAATTAAGAAAAACGTATAGAATTTAGACATCGCGTAAAAAAATATGAAACCAAAATTATATACATTGGCTTTATAAATTCCATATTATAGCAACAACAAAAGAGAAAAAATTTACTGTTAAAATATTATTCCAAATATATTTTTTATTTCGATTATATTTTATTATTATATTTTTGTTGATTTTCCTATTTCCAAGGTATCTATATCCGCGCGGAAGAGCTCATTAGATCCGTCGCGTAAAATCAAATTTCAAATTTTGGCCTTTAGACTCCAATTACTAGGATACTGTAAGGAGCACACTCATGAGATATACATTAAATGACGTAAAATCACTAGTTCTATAATCCTATTAAGTGTTTGCAATATTATCTTATTTCGCGTCCGGCTTTTTAAAAAAATTCAAAACACCCCGAAATTCCGGCTCCAAAATATCTGCGTCAATTTTAGGTGGATGCAGTGGATATATCGAAAAAAACATACACTTGTATCATGTTGCTCATGGAGTATTATGTCATTCTTTTTTTGGGCATAGGTCTATAAAATGTATGGTTAAGCCAGAAATCGGAAGGGAACATAAAAAAACTTGTTGGCTTCAACCCATTTTTCTACATTGATGCCAGCACAGCTTCCACGAAAATTAATTTTAATGGTTGACATTATGGGATCCCTCCTAAAACACTTCATTTTAAAGAATTTCAGTCATACTATATAGAATATGGTAACATTTCGCGAACTCGGAATGGGTGAAACTCGGATTCATCGATTGTAAAACATTTTTAGTTTTTACCACATATATATTAGGGATATAACTTTTTGCACTTTTTTGCAAATATCAAAAATACCACCACATAGCCGTGTAGAGCATGAAAAACTATTATGAAATAAGGTGTAATTTTTTCTCTATCGCGAAAAAAGTTTCCGCACCAAATGCATTGAAGTTTAGAATTGCATTTTTTAATTTTATCTGTTATAACAACATATTTGTTTTTCATTAAAATTTTATTTTTTTGTAATGTAATTTAAAATCATTATCAAACCGTTCTGGACCAATTTTTTCTCAAATCGCGCCATTTCGGAGCATATTAGGAACTTTTGACACTATGGCAATTTTTGGTTTTTCTTTATAAACTCGTGAATTTTATGTTTATATTTATTGTACCTATCGGACAAGAGAATATGGTGTCATTTGCAACAAATTCGCGAATGTTACTTTAATGACTTTGCCTGTGAAAATTGTATTTATAAATATTTATTCAAGCAAAGCAAATCCAAAATTTTAAGTAGAAAAAATATCAAAAGGGTTTCAGTAACCACAGTCGGTGCGGAAACTTTTTTCACCGAATCGATCTTAGAAACGCGTTTTCATTATTGGGACAAAATTCCCACATGGTACTGGTGTTGTATTTTAGTAGAAAACAAATACGACTCTCACAGGCAAAGTCAACAAATCAGCCTGTAACTTTCGCGAATTCGTTGCAAATGACACCATATTCTCTTGTCCGATAGGTACAATAAATGTAAACATAAAATTCACGAGTTTATAAAGAAAAACCAAAAATTGCAATAGTGTCAAAAGTTCCTAATATGCTCCGAAATGGCGCGATTTGAGAACAAATTGGTCCAGAACGGTTTGATAATGATTTTAAATTAGATTACAAAAAAATAAAAATTTTAATGAAAAGCAAATATGTTGTTATAACAAATAAAATTAAAAAATGCATTACTGAACTTCAATGCATTTGGTGCGGAAACTTTTTTCGCGATAGAGAAAAATTTACACCGTATTTCATAATAGTTTTCCATGCTCTACACGGCTATGTGGTGGTATTTTTTTGGTTATAGATCTAATATATATACTATTTTGCCCAGACGTAGTTTAGATGACGTAGTAAGATGTTTCTGGGTTACTAACCCGACTCCCAAGCCCAGTTGTAATCGTTCTTATGAGTGAACGCAAGATCGGATGTTACTCATGCATACTGAATTTGTAGTTCATGCGAGCAACGTATTTTCCAACTTTTGCTTACAGATTACTTAGTACTATATTTTTGTCAGGGCAGCGGTCATATGCTCACTCTAAGCGCTCGTATAATCCCTGCAAAATTTATTTGAAGTGTTCTATGTGAAGTAGTGATTGAACAGCTTTTTTAGAAGTAGTCCACGCAGAGTCATGAAAAATGCATTCCGTTGTTCACATTTTGACAATGTCCGATTCGGATCCATTTCATAAAATTTTCACATTTTAGCAATGTTTACATTTATAATAACTTTTTGCAAATAAAATTCTTAAGAACACAAGAAACAATTTATTTTATGGTATTTTTATTACCCAGCAAAATGTTTGTATCCAATAGGTGCAAGAAACGTCAGACTGCATATTTGTTTGTAGCCGAAAAAGTAGTTGAATCGAAAAATCAATTCAAAATGCTTTCCATGGAATGTATATTTATTCACTACAAACGACTAATGCGAAATGTGTTCTTAAGAAGCAAATTTGACAGTATCCTCACTGCACCATGCCCTTGTAGAAATCATGACCTCTTTCACGTAAATAGATGTAGTCCGAAATCACTTGCACTCATGATTCAACTACTTCTTTGGCTACAAACATTTTGCTGGGATGTATCTTTCGGCTTTGCTTTAATTGCAAATCGCTTGTAAACAGGAGTGAATCAAGGAACATTGACTTTAATTCTCCGATTTACCATAAATATACACAACATCTATTTTCATGGCAGCTTAAATACGGTGCGAAATTTGCAGTGCACTCTTACGCTGTTGTCTCTCTGGCTCACTTCCTGTAAAGCGATGACATCGGTAATGTACCTTTCTAGTAGAATATTCCCTCAGCAGATTCGCAGATCATGGTCTTTAACTTCCGATGCCCAAACACAAGCTTTTAATGTTCTTCTGAGCGAACGTGCCAACATGTTAGCTCACTACATTTAATAGTTGTAATCTGTAACAATAAAAATATTGCTGGTAACAACGGGAGAGTCAATGGATAACCTTGTGTCAGACCGGATATCTGTAATAATTACAGTTGCCTCATTTAAAACATTAATTTCTGACAGAGACCCGAGGATTGATAGGACTCTAGCACTAATAGTTATTGGAAACTGATATTACACAGACACACAGTGCGAAATATTGGAAGTTTAGTGGAATTTTAAGGAATTTTTAAGTACATAAAATTAATTAAATTTTTATTGAATTCGTTAGCTAAGTACTCCACTGCAAATGATCCATACTCAGGTTGGCGATTTACTCCGCGAAACGACTTAAAAATGCACTTAAAGTTGCACTTTTGTTTCATAATTTTTTTTTTCTAAGAAATATAATTTGGATTCATTAAAAAAATAGCGTGGCGCGGAGAAATGGTAAGTCAGTATGCCATGATTTATTTTTCTTAATATTTTACAAAACAATTATAATATTTTACTCTTAAAAAAATGCAAAAACTCTTATTGTTTTTGTGCAATTTTAATGGGTGCTTTTTTGAAGTTTTCAGAATAATTGTTGTCTATTTTCCGTGGATATTTCAAAAGTGAGTTCCGTACATTCACGTTTTAAGATATATATGATCTGAAATATTGGGGTCTCCTCTGTTCGCAAAGCCATAAAACAGCTGCGGTAACGTGCGGTCTTCGGAGAAATTTAAGTTTTTTTAAATGACTTCCGAATTTTCATTTAATTGCATTTTCCACAAGTGGAAGGTAAACGCGGCAATGAACGCCATTGTTGACTATTTTTTGATGAAATGGACTCACTAATTCTAACAAATGATGATTTCTGTTAAATTAAGAATCCTCTCGCAATTTTTCATAGTCTTGACTTGTAAATGCTGGTGATTTATATATAATGCAACATTTTTGGATGCTGTTGTACAAGTACCAATATACGATAAAAATTGTAATGCAGTTCCAACCTGAACTTGATCTGAGAGACATTATTAATAAAATTAATGGTACAGACCTGCTAAATAGACCAATAAACATTAAAGCTACAAATGAAAACAAAAAATTATTGACATTTTACTCCTCAATGGATGTGTATGATCGCGGGGCTTCACCCAGAAGTGGACCTATGTTGACAGATTTTATGCGAGGAGGATTTTTATTGACTAATATCTTAAAATTTACATTTGCATCAAAATCGGTTGCCATTTTTGTCTTCAACATTTAAAATACCTAACATGAAGGAACCCGTCATATGGGGGCTATACAAAAAACGCGTATCTACGATGCTAATATTTCGCACAGTGGTTTTCTATCAACGAAAAACATAAAATGCCGAAATACAACCAAATACATTGGAAAATGTGTCTGTAACATTTAAAATAGGTCCCATCTACCGGTACTGTTCAATGGGGGCTACACCTAAATGCGAACCTATATTGAAAATATTTTGTACATAAGTTTTCTATCCGCTGAAAACTGAATATACCAAGAGACATTTTTGCAAAATTTTTGGAATCTACGAACTTTCCTTTAAAAGTTATTAGTAAAGTTCCGCTAAAGTGCTCATATTTCGCATTGTGAGACGGCTCGGTGCCAGGGGAGAATAGGACTGGAGTTTTGTGTTGCGGAACCCGAGACGGCAATCTATCTTCGTTTGCTGGATCACAATGTAGCCCTACATCTATGCCCGGATTCTATACATTCGATTAACAACTATTCGCAGTGTCATGTGGGTACCAGACCCTGTGGGGATTACGTAGTGGTAAAAGATAGTAAATTCAATAGCATCGCCACAATATTAGACATACAGACAATAATATGCAGGAAACGTTGGAACACTTTCTGTGACAATGCTCAACACTCGCCACTAATTCAAAATGAAGTCTAAACGAACAACAAGCCTATTCAGTCTTAAGTGATTCTCATCACTCTTATCAACCTAACTTAAACTAAACGGGTTATATTCCATGAGTTTCGTTTTCCAAAGATGTTGTTTCTTATTCGTTTAAGCTGAATTAAAAAAAAAACATATTAAATATACACTTAAATTCGAATGGGTTATAACAATCAAAATTACTGTTACTGTTTTCTTCCATTCAACTTATGTTCCAAAACTTTGTAACAAAAGGTGAGCAACAACAGTTGTGACACCCACAACGAGCAACAGAACCAAATCCTTAATAATGAAATAAAATACAAAAGCTGTCCTTCCAGCTGGATAGTGATAATAGTACATAAAAACCGCAATGATACAAGGAAAACCATATATGTATAATAATAATAATAATTGTCGGTAATACTTCCACATCGTACATGGTGTCCAGAGAACAGGATGTGTGAAACATAAAAAACCAAACAATTATTAGTGTTATCATAATATGGGGTCTATTTGCCACAGTGGTAATGACAATTTCTTTTCACTATTAGCATTCTATTCCCCACTCTAAATAAGGCAATTACTTGAGGAAACATAAAAAAGCCAGGATGATGAGTAAAATGTGTATATGCGAGTGTGTTGCTTAACATAAAAATTGTTATTTGTTATTAAGTTTAGAGAGGCACTATGTTGTGAAAAGAAAATGGAATTTGAAGCTGTAAATACTAGGGATGGAAAACAAAAAACAAAGCATGTTTTCACAAAAAAATAAATAAATAAACAACAATAAATGAACAACATTTCTCTGGAGCATACTTTTGTAGAAGCGAATTTAATTTGGTAACAAAAGATGACAACAAATAATAGAAACAGAAAAAATAACACATTGGCAACATTTCCCATTTGTTTTTTTCTAAGTTCAATTTTGTAGTTGTTATTCTGCTGTTTTTCTCTCAGACATAGTAACTTTGGTGTACTTTGGTTGCAGCCACAATAATATGTACCAGAGATACAGATTCAAATACACACAAATTCAATTATTTCCGCTGCAGCTAGGAATGGGATCCGCTTTTTTGTCTTCTTGTTGAGACTAAACAACATTCGTTCATGGCAAATTTGAATTTAGTTAAAAAAGAAAAAAATCATAACAAGAGCTAAATTAGTAACTATGTATTAGATTTTGTGTTTTGGGAGATGAAAAACAAAAGCTTTTTTGCATATGGTGTATAGGGGTTCATATATTTTGCTCTTGTACACACTAACAAAATCAAATGACCACAAAAGAATGTTTGTTGTAGGCAAACTCAGGATTGCTGTTCTCTGCTACTCTATCGAGATGTTTGTCTTCTCCTGAACTTTACATCAATGTTTAGTTTTCCCCTTTACGACGATATGCTAGCAAGAACGAAATGAAGAATTCCTTATCAATTCTTATAACATGACCTTGCCAGAGTAATTATGATTTTAAATTTCCAAATATTTCCAAATAAAAAGAGGTTTTGTTTAGATTACGATTCTAAAATGCTTTATTGACGTTATTCATTTCAATTATTCACACAAGGCTTTATTTTTTGCTAAGCACACAACTTAATTCTACTAAGTACACAGCTTTATTCTATTCAGATTACTCTTTACTTCACCAATGGTTTTAATTCGCGGTCTGAATTACGACTCAACTCGCCCGCCTGCTACTCTCCCGTATTTATACTCACATGCTGAAGCATATACTATTCTAGCATCCTCCATTGACGATGTTCTCCAATGTTGGGAGTGACGTCATTCATTACTCCCTCTTTTACTCTCTCTCGTATCTATTACCTCTGTCCATTTTCTTGTTTACATTCATCCGTCTGTTTGTATACGTGTGTGCATGCATTTGCGAATCGATTAACATTTCGCTTGATCATTGTGCAACATCTAAGCATCAGCGAGTGAGTATAAATACGGGAGAATAGCAGTTAGGTGAGTTAGTTGTACATAATACCGCGAACTAAAACCGTCGATTAAGTAAAGTATGATCAAAGTAGAGGTAAGCTGTGTGCTTAGTAAAGGCTTGTGTAAATAATTGAAGTAAAATCAATAAACCATTGCACAGTGGTTCCGCCCGTGGACAAAAATCGAAAAATTGATGGCGACAAATCTGATTGCGATTGAAATAAATATTCTCTAAACATATCAAATGTTTAACATCCAGCATTATTTATGTAAATTTACATCGGTTATACGCCAAGTTAAGTCGAAAAAACTGTGATTTGTATTAGAGGCCTTAAAAACGAAAAATACATCCGCAAAGCATTCGTAGGTTATGAGTAATATTATAAAAAATTGGAGAGGTAAATGTGTAATTTTCAAAATGAAACTTATAGGTGATGTCATTGACAATGTTTTTATGAAAAAACAAATTCATAATTCGTTTTCTAACTTCATTAAAAATAAATTCTTTATAAATGACTTTTTCTGCTATTTATACCCTATACCACAATGTGGAAAAGGGTATTATAAGTTTGTTTTGGTAAGAATTCATGTAACACCGCGAAATATTCGTCGGAGACCCCCAATGTGGTATACCAATCTTCATATCTCGACGAGATAAAGCGATGTTGAGATGTGTGTCTGTCCGTCCGTCTGTCCGTCTGTCCATTATAAATTGTAAACACGCTCCAGGCCGCAATTATGGACCGATCGTCACGAAATTTTGTATGGAGGTCGGGTTCAGGCCAGAATAGATCCCTATTCTTATTGGTGATAATCGAGAAATATGTAGCGGGTGAAATGGACCAAAAACATAATTTTTATCAGATTTTGTAGCTGCTCTGTAGGTGGCAATAATAGTCCGATCGCCTCGAAATTTTAAATAAGGTAAGAGTATATGACAAAGAAGAAGCTTGCAATTTGAGATGGCGATCAGATTATATTTAGAGGGTTAAATGGACCACAACTTTTGTGTGAAAACTGTGAAAATTTTTAATAAACAGCTTATATCTTCGTTTCTGAAAGACACCTTCCACCCTCGTTATATATTTGGAAGACGATCTCTTGACCTTTCAATTGATGTCAATTATGTTGATGTACGTGATCAGATAACAGAGTTACAGTTTTTTGTTTGTAGTGTAATCATAAATCGGCTAGAGGTCGCAATATAGCTCAATAGTCACGAAATTTTGCACGAGGTAAGAGTTTAGGTTGAAGAAAATGCCTATAATTTTGCATGATTATCTGATATTATTTAACAATTGACATAGACCATTACTTTTGTATGAAAAATATACAAATTTTATTTTTGGTCCATATTTTCATTCCTGGAGGGTATATACCGGCAAAGGAGCCTATATATGGAAAAATAACTACTGATCTTCCCCCTGATGCAAATTGCAATAATGTGTCTGCTAGATAACGCACCTTCTGCCTGATATATAATGTGTTTTGTGTAGAGAACCACAATTTCCTCCCATGCTACAAATTGTCTCTATCATGACAGAGAAATTTTGAGTTCAGTTGTCAAATAGGATTTTTATATAAATATTGCAACATGGGGTCGCATCGCCAGGATTTAGGGTAAAGGGGATACAAACAAAATACGACCAAAGATGTGTCTCATCGAAATATAGGTTTTAGACCCCAAGTATATTTGGACTATAAATTTAGAGTCTATTTAGCCCTGTCCGTTCATCTGTCTCTATTAATGTCTAGCTGGTGCGCATGATAACTTTCGAACGGATCTACCGATTAGAACCAAATTTTATACTTCGTAATATTTTGTCCAAGCTTTGTTTAAGTTCGAATGTAGGCTATGTTGGTCCACACCTCCCCCAAAAAAGTTCAAAATTGTTTTCGAAAATTTGTGTGAACGATAACTGGCGAAGTGAGCAATCGATTTGCTCCAAACTTTCCATATATTATTATTCCTTCCAGATATAGATCGGATAAGACTATATCGGTCCTTAGGGTACCTCCTACACAAAATTCGGAAAAGGGAAATTTAAGAGTCCCTTTGAATCGTTATGAATTTTTTCAGCAGTTAACTCTCAAGGGGATTTTCTGATTGGTCGAAACTTTACACATCGTATTATTTCATCCAGTCATGTGTCAGGTCGGAATATGGACTATATGTATCTGTCCGTCCTTCCAGTACCTCTCACACAAAATTTGGGAAAAGTGCAGTTTGAAGACCCGTATCGGATCTATTTGATTATTATTTTCTTTTTGAAGAAGGTTCTTTTTACGTTCTGTATTCTGGTCCCTTTCCCGGGGTAAGTCATACTTCCTGAGATAATAATTCAGAAGTTCCAAAAATTCCTGCCGGCTCCAACTAAAATTACAAATCTGAAAAAATAAAATATTTTCAAAACTTAGAATTTAGCTTACTAAAATTGATTTGGTATATCCCCATATTACGATACCTACAGATTCCACGTATTTTGAAGCAAACTCGTGTTACAAAATAAATATATTTTTAGAGGCTAAAGGTATATCACCGTTAGCGCCGCTGACTTATACTCCCTTTGTTGCTGTTTAATTGAATATGAATAATTTTGGGATTTATAAATTTGTTTGCATGCACAATTTTTGAATTTCTATTCATTATTAGTTATTTCTACCGGTATAAAATATATTTTAGATATCACAATTAGGGTGGGCGATTTGTGTGGAAGGAAAAAAAACCTTAATGAGCCCTTCGCGTTTCTGATTCCTGGGATTGAACTGAGCAAAAAAGTCCACTGGACCATATATCTACCGTGAAAATCGAGCCTCCCGATTTTGACTTTAAGTTTTTTATTGACGTTTTTTTGATATTTTGGCATATAACAGCCAAACCATTGAGATTTTCGATCCAACACAAAGACAAACATTGTAGCCAAGACAGTAATTGAAAACTCTCTAATACATCTCAAAAGCATTGGAACGCTCCTTCAGACAGTTTTGGCCTTAAGAATGTGCAAACTTTTCGAAAAATGTCGATAAATGACATTGTGCTACAATAGCCACATGTTACTTGCCTATGCTGATGACATAAACATCATGGGACGATCAGTAAAGGAAGTAACTGATACCTTTAGGAAGGTCGAAGCAGAATCTGCGAAAGTGGGTCTGGCGGTAAACGGCGAAAAGACCAAATTGATGGTGTCGACGCGCAAAGCGTCCATAGAGCTCGGACCAACCGTAGAAGTTGGTACCTATAATTTTGAGGTAGTTAAAGACTTCGTCTACCTCGGCACTGCCATAAACACAACAAACAACATCAGTTGTGAAATAAGAAGAAGAATTGTATTGGCCAACAGATGCTACTATGGATTAAGTAAGCAATTTAAAAACAAAGCCACATCTCGTCAAACAAAAATAACACTATACAAAACGCTGATACTACCCGTGCTAATGTATGGCTCCGAAGCATGGGTACTTGCGCAAGCAGATAAGGCAGTGCTTGGTGTGTTTGAGAGGAAAATTCTTCGAAAGATCTACGGGCCGATTTGCGTTGACGGTGAATATCGACGTCGTATGAACCACGAGCTATATAAGCTATACAAAGACATGCATATAGTTAAACGTATCGAGATGCAACGATTACGTTGGCTAGGCCATATCATGAGAATGAGCGATGATGAACCCGCTAAAAAGGCGTATGAATACATGCCACATGGCGGTGCACGCAGAATCGGCAGGCCTAAGCTTCGATGGAGCACACAAGTGGATGAAGAAATGGAAAGGCGCGGTATTCCAAAAAGTCAAGCGAAAAACAGAGAGGAATTGAGATCTTTTCTTAGTTCGGTCTATGGAACAAATGTTCTGTAATGGGCCAACTAAGTAAGTAAGTAAGCTACAAAATTTGACCCGAAAAATATTCAAGTGTTCTGATGCAAAATTATATCGTGTTGGGATCCATGGACAACGACAATGCCTTTATTTCGTTTGGGTCACTTCGTTTTAATTTTTTTTTTATAACGGTAAAAGTAGTGAAAATCTGGGTTTCTTACATTTTCAAATTTAAACGGGCATATCTTATTTTTTCCACAACGGAATTCTTTTGATCGTTCTTCCTTTTAAAGGGGTGAATAATGTCTTTTGAATAAGCTATTATTGTTTTAAATCGGTTAAGAAATGGCTAAGTTATAGTGGTTTATGTCTGAAAAACCCCACAAAAAACCTATAAAGGAATTTCTCATAATTTTCAAACATATAATGTTTTTTTGTTTTGTTCAATATTTATTTTGAAAATTATGGGGTTTTTCAGACATAAACCACTATAACTTAGCCATTTGTTAACCGTTTTTAAACAATAATAGCTTATTCAAAAGACAATATTCACCCCTTTAAAAGGAAGAAGGATCAAAAGAAATCCGTTGTGGAAAAAATAAGATATGCCCGTTTAAATTTGAAAATGTAAGAAACCCAGATTTTCACTACTTTTACCGTTATAAAAAATAAAACGAAATGACCCAAACGAAATAAAGGCATTGTCGTTGTCCATGGATCCCAACACGATATAATTTTCATCAGAACACTTGAATATTTTTCGGGACAAATTCTGTAGCACAATGTCATTTATCAACATTTTCCGAAAAGTTTGCACATTCTTAAGGCCAAAACTGTCTAAAGGAGCGTTCCAATGCTTTTGCGATGTATTAGAGAGTTTTCAATTACTGTCTTGGCTACAATGTTTGTCTTTGTGTTGGATAGAAAATCTCAATGGTTTGGCTGTTATATGCCAAAATATTCAAAAAACGTCAATAAAAAACTTAAAGTCAAAATCGGCTCGATTTTCAAGGTAGTTCAACCCCAGGAATCAGAAATACAAGTGCACAATTTTGGACGATAGATCTTCAATAAACTCCCAATTTTCCCAATAATCAAATATACCAAATTGGGTGGTATATATGTATTTATTTTAGGTGTATTCCATAGAGGAACCTGATACTCAAAGACAATTTGAAGATGTAGCAGGAGGGGATAATCTATGTGAATTTTCTAATTTTCGAATATTATTTAGAAATGTATAATTTATATATTTTTCCATAAACATCCCAGTAAAGACAAGGGAGGCTTCTCTTATATCAATGGATTCATATTAAGATATTGATAGTGTCCTAAGTTGCCACTTGTAGAGACGTCTTTCATGGCTGAAATACTCAGCATATATCACCAACATTACTAAGGGGTATTTTGCCACCATTGACAATTTGATGGGAATCGAACCCGGACATTCAGTGTGCAAGGCGGTTGCACATAGCTAATTCCGACAGGTTGTGGTGTAGGGTATCACATGGTCGGCCCCGTCCGACTATAGCCTTTGCTTACTTGTTTTAATATAATTACTGTTAATTTATGTTGAGTTTAACTAATGTTGTGAGCATTTGTGAGTCTCGAATTTTTTTTTTAAATGCAGGGGAAAGTCTCTTGTTTACGATTAAAGAAAGTCCAGCTGCCCCCATCTGCCACCCGCTAAGTTATTCCTCTTATACCTCCCCTGTAAACTCGTCAAAATTCCGAAAATCGGGAGGTACGTTTATATGGGAGCTATATCTAAATTTGGACCTATACTAAACACTTTTTGCAAGGAGGTATGTTGCTCAATCAGAACTCAAATTCAAAATTACAGCCAAATCGGTTGGAAAATGTGGGTAAAATCGTCAAAATTTCGAAAATCGGGAGGTACGTTTATATGGGGGCTATACCTAAACGTAGACCGATATTGACCATTTTTTGCACGGAGGTATTTGGTACACTCAGAACTCAAAATGCCAAATTACAGCCAAATCAGTTGGAAAATTTCGCTTCAATTGTCAAAATACCGAAAATCTGAGGGTACATTTATATGGGGGCTATACCTTAACGTAGACCTATATTGAATATTTTTTGCAAGGAGGTAGTTTATTCACTCAGAACTCAAAATGCAAAATAACATGCAAATCGGTTGGTAAATTTGGACAAAATCGTCAAAATACCAAAAATGGTGCGGTACCTTTCTATGGGAGCTATACCCAAATATGGACCTACATCCACTAAAAATGGTTTTCTATCTTTTTGGCTTGTTATAAACCTACGTTTAAAATTTGGAGGCGGTAGCTCGACTAGAACTATTTTTGGCACTTTTTCCATACAAGTGGGACCACTGTGCATTGTAGAATAATCTAAACAAACCCTCGTGAAAATCGTATCGAATTAAAGAACATCTACACGGTGTAAAATTAAATTTAATTCCATAACAAAACGACAATGGAATGTGGCAGATCGATTTTGTAACAGCATAGTGAGCAGCACAAGATGTAGGACCTTGACACACACAAGGTCACGTTGATGTCCTTCTTCTTCTATTTCGCATATCTCATTGAAGAGCATATGGCCTCTGCAACCATCCTGCAGGTTGATCTGTTAGTCGCTATTACTTTTATTTCCTTGCATGATTTTCCGGTGGATTCTAACTCCTTCATAAGACTTATTTTCCAGGAGTTTTTATGTCTTCCTTTGGTCATAAGCATAGCTCTCAATTTAATGGTTGTTATTGGTTGAGATCGGAATTTCTTATAACATTTGACTAATCGATTTGTAAATTAATGTAGCTTTGAATTTAAGGCTGCTGTTGTCAACCATGTATCGCACCCGTAAATTAATTCAGCTAAAAAGTTTGCTTTGATGTTCCAGATGGAAAAACAAAAAACCAGATCGATCATGAAGTTATAGACGGAATACATACATCTAATATGTTAGATGTACAATCGATTCGGACCATTTCATTGTAGCAAATACTTGATACCTAGAAATCCATGGTACGATCAAGAGTGTCATAAGGCTACTGAAGAGCGCGACATACAGAGCAACACGAAGCGCAAGGGAAAAATATCGTGAGAACAGGAGAAGAAACAAGGAAAAAATATACGTCAGTTTTGCCAACAAAGATATACCCTCAGCCTGTGACATAATAAAAAAAGCAAAACCAAACTATGCGAATATGTGTATCTACAATGCGATTCTCTAAATCATTTTTTGAGTTACCGTTAATTTCTACCGATATCAACTTTTATTTGAACTTTTCATTTATAATTTTGCGTTTTAATTTTACCGATTTTTGTCGGTAACTCTAAAAACGAGTTAGAGAGTCACACTACTGAACTTAAAAGTTTGATCTTTTGTGGGGGAGGTACCGGAAGAAGTGGACCGATATAGCCCATCTTCGATTTTTTTGTAAAATTGGAAGAACAATCGAGGACTCACTGTACTCATCACTCATTTGAGTTGGTAACCCTGTTATTTAGAGTTTTTGGCACATTATCTTCGAAAGTACCGATTTGCCCCAGAAAAAATTTTACCTTTGTAACAATGGTGGGCAAATTGTGAGAGACTCATGTATTTTTTACACTTTTGTGTGTGAGGCCGAGCATTTCTGCCCATCAGTGCTTTGTAAAAGGGATCGGTAGCACAACATCAGAGATCATCAATGAGTTACTTGCCCCCGTGAGCCAAGCACGCACAAGTTTTTTGGGCCTTTTGCTTTTTTAACGCATGTGTTTTCTTGCACTCGGTATTTTTTCCACCACCACAAAAAATACTTACGACGCATCAAGACCGTTGCTTGTGCGCAATAAGTAAAACAAGTGTCCATCGTATTTTGCACAGTATACAAAACTCGCAATCGTAGATAGTTTGACAATTGGCTTATCAAGTAGAAGCACACACACAACACTACAAAAAAGAAACAATTGTAATTTTATTTGTTGTTGTTTCGTTTGTGTATACTTTTCTTTATTTGCTTGGAATGTTATGCGTGCTTTTGCATGTTCTCTTAACGTTTGAAAATCAGTGTTAGAAAATGATCTTAGCTCTCACTCTCTCGGAGGGCACGAGACAGTCGGTTGAATTACAAGGGTTGAAAACAATACTTGATGTGCAATGAGCAAGAAAGTAAGATAGAAAATGTTATGGCGTATTTAAAACTACTTGGCAAAGCATACGCAAGTGTCAAAAAATATCCATTATTAAATAACTTATTTTTTGAGTAGCTAGCCACACTCGTACATATTTTGAGAATGGCAATCAACACTTACATTTATTTGTTAGAGTAGCAAGCCGCACATGCGCTTGTTTTTAGCATGTGTCTTATGAGTGTCAAAATCAGCTACTTGCGCACTTCTCTGCACAACATGCTGAAAAATTCATGATGACCCGAGAAGTGTCTAAAGTGAATTTGTTCCAAAAATTAGGAAATTTGGTGCTGGAGGTAACCGAATGAAAGTGACCGGAAGAAAAATATGCTGAAAAGAATCATTAAGAATCATTAAACTTGTTCCAAAAATTTGGAAATGTTGTACGGGACGTAACCGAAAGAGTGAACCGATAAATTGCATATTCGAAGCTCATCTGTGCATGAAAGAATATTAAAACAAGAAGAGTTTGGACCAAATTGGTTTCTCCCTTCGAGAGTTATCGTGCGCAACATTTTAGCGAAAAATGTTGAACTTATGTGGGGGAGGTACTCTAAAGAGTGAAACGATATGGCCCATCTTGGCACTTTAACTACGCTTGGACAAAGTATTACGAGAGGCAAATTTTGGACAAAATCAATTGATTCGTTCGAGAGTTATAGGGAGCTCCAGCCATACAGACGGACATGGCTAAATCGACTCCAACTTGTCTGAAACGCATTTCGTCCAAAACTTATTTGGTGTCCAAACCCATTATTTCGATAATGCCCAACAGTGCTGAAAATAGAACATAGATCAAAATCATCTATGCAAATAAACATGAAGCGAGATACAAAGCAGAATCAGAGAAGTACAACAACATCAGATGCCAGCGATAATAACACCTCACAGTATCTACAATGCGCCACTACAATTGTTGTAAATATATTATTTTTTAACTTGCATGTATTGACAAAACTGAAGGATAAAATATGTTTGTGCATATACATGTGAACATTTTTCGCTAAGAAATGCAAAAATTAAAAGTTAACAATTAAAGACCCAAGGAAATCTGTGGAGACAATTAATTTTCTTCAATTTCTTTTTTGCAATTTTTCGCGGATTTTTCGCGATTTTTATAGGTTATAACCTTTTCTCCCATGAGACTATTACGAATTTAATGCGAATTAAAAAATTAGTTCTGCCGTTCTTAAGTTAAACGCTTTGTAACTAACATCATTTCCTTATATAGATTTATTTATTTTATTTTTTGTGAAAAGAAAATGTTGGAACCTCGTAAAAGCATAACCCCATACATTGTTCAGTTTGTTGGTTACTTTGATTACGAACTTCCCGGTTTGTACTGTACTAGCAAAATTCTATGCAGCATTGGTAAATTACAAAAACAGTTGTCCTTACCTGCAAATAAAAAACAATACATTTATAAGCCAATGAAGCCACAGTTATAAGGTCTACGCATTTTGCTTTTCTACCCCACTCCAATGATCAATCATAAAAAATCAAATCTCTTAAAATATTAAAAATAAAACACTCTAAAAATGAAATATCCAAACTTTAGAAATACATATAGGGGCGTAACCAATTTCTTAAATTGAAAACCCCATTTTAAAGTTCTGTTTCACCACAACCATAATTAACTCTACGTGATGTTGGTGCAGGGCATTCGATTTTTCGAACATGCGGTGGACAGCCAACGGAATCACAAATTTACTCAAATCCACAACAATCAAATGATGGGAATAATCCATGACATCGCCCATCATGGATATGACACGCGTCCACAATTTCATAATATTTATATGGAACTATTATTAGTATTTAATATTGTCGGTTGTCCAACACCACCATCACCACATCCACTCACTCAATGCCATTAAGGCAATTGTAAATTATGACCGAATCGAAACGAATCAAATCAGAGTAAATTCTAAAACCCACATTTTCAAATAACATTTCAATTGCAAAACCAAAAAAACTATTATCCATAATTCCATTGCCACCCATTGCTTGTTACTGGGGGAGTATTTCGTTCGCAGCCAGGACACATGCAGGACATTCGTTTCCTTTATACATTAAACTTTGAAAAAATTATCGAACAATTGTTGTGGCGGCTGCCAGCAAAACAATCAAAATTGATTTTTTTTTGTTTATAATGACCTTTACAGAAATTAAGCATCCAGGACATAGACACTTTTGCCTTTTGCAGATCCTTGTTCTTTTGAGTATATGAGTGTGTGTGTGGGGAGGTGTTACCCTGTGTTCGATGATCTCCAACTGTGTCGCTTACAATACACAATAATTAAGTAGCATACAATTTAATGGGCATCATTATTATAAGGACATTAGAAGGATTAGGATGTTATGTGGTAGATGTGTTGTTTTGAAATATTCTTCAAAATATTGACCAATAATTGTTTATTATTGATTGTACAATGCATTGTAATTGCAATGTTGAGGGGAGGGTTATTATTTATTGTTGGACAAACTCGGGATTTCCATAGCTTAAATCAGCATTAGTGATCGCGACGTAAGTACAACAAATGACAATAAATTGATTTGACAGGTGTTGTAGTAGTCTATGTTTGGTTGTGGTCAGAAAGAGGCAAGTTCCCCCATAACGATGAAGGAAATATACGGATAAATGCCAATGTCTTCATCGAACGTATCGGCTTTCATGCACCAGCTATATATTTTCACGGTGCTCTTGAACACAGTCAATCCATTGTCCTAATTTGAACTTCTATATCTCGATAACAGTAAAGACTACGAAGATATCATAAAACTCAATCTTGTAGAGAATTTTTATATCTACAACATTTTCTTTAGTCCCATTTCGATAGGACTGCGGTTTCCAAGCAAAATCGTGAAAACCAAAAAAACTTTAAAAATGCCTACTTTAATCGAGATTTATCTAAAAAGCGCTCCCGCGTTTTTTTTCTCATCTATGAACATTGTAGTTTCAGAATCCACTAAAACTTCCCAGGTGTACGCACTTCCATTTAAATTTTGTTCAAGAGCACCGTGTTTTACGAGCGTCCAGAAAAAACCGTGACTTTATACTTTCTGTGGGTGTTTTAATAGTTCCCTAAACGTGCTATAGAAGCCATCCCAAATATTGTTAATTTAATTGTCAATAGTAAATACTTCTTCTTCTTCTTTATTTGCCAATCCGTGTTCGGATGTTAGCGATCATACAATTATAATGCAGTGTTACATAATTTAACTTAACTAATTGTTAATATTATAGTACAATTGAATATGTTCTATTCAATTATCGAAAGGCTTCGGTTTCTGGCGGCATTTAAAAGAATTCGTTCGTTTTGCACACCCGTCCATTCTTTAATGTTACTTATCCATATTGTTTCTTTTCTTCCTCTGGGTCTTTTTCCTTCGATATTGGTCTGTGTAATGGCTTGGAGCAGCTTATATTTTTCATTCCTCATTAAATGGCCCAAATAGGCAGTTTTTCTGGTTTTTATCATACGTGTAATTTGAAGTTCGGTATTCATGCGTCTAAGCACTTCTTCATTTGAGATACGTTCAGTCCAACGAATTTTTAAAATGCGGCGATATATCCACATTTCAAACGAATTTAATCTTTTCCGATCTGTTACTTTTACCGTCCAGGTTTCGGCTGAGTATAATAGTACTGGCCATATGTAACATTTAACAAAGCGCATTTTTGTTGTTAGGCATATATCATGACTTGTAAGCGTTTTTTTATATTTAAAAAATGAATTTCGTGCCATTTCAATTCTGCACTTGATTTCTTTCGACATATCCCACTGATCATTAATCTGGACTCCAAGGTATTTAAACGTTTTAACTCTTTCTATTTCGGTATTGCTTATTAACATAGGTGCAGTTGTTTCCACAGACTTTCTGCTCACAATCATATATTTGGTCTTTTTTATGTTAATACGTAATCCATATATTTCGCTTGTTTTCACAAGTACATCTAATAATCTTTGTAGCCCCGCAAAACTGCTTGCTAGTAACGTAGTATCGTCGGCGTAACGGATGTTATTAATTAGCGTATTGTTTATAGCAATACCAATGTTCTTTCTAGCAATGGATTCTACGAATATTTGTTCTGAATATATGTTGAATAGGAGGGGAGACAAAACACATCCTTGTCTTACACCCTTTGAAATTTGAACATTGTCTGTTAATTCACCATCTACATTAATATTTGCTACTTGATTCCAGTATAAATTTTTAATGCATCTTATATCCCATTCGTCTAGCCCAATAGAAGTCAAGATATTCATCAGTTTATCATGTTTCACCGTATCAAATGCTTTCTCATAATCCACGAAGCAAATATATACGTCTTTTTGGACTTCTCGACATTTTTGTATTAATACGTTAAGTCCAAGTAGTGCTTCTCGCGTTCCCATACCTTCATTGAATCCAAATTGCGTCTGCCCCATGTGTGCCTCACATAGTGGGTATATTCGTCTGTGTATTATTTTTAGAAATATTTTCAGGGCATGGCTCATTAAACTAATTAACCTGAAGTCACCACACGTATTCGCATTATTTTTCTTGGGTATAGGTATAAATGTTGATTGGAGCCAATCTTGCGGATATTCCCCGGTAATATAAATTTGATTAAACAACCCCAATAATAGTTGTTTATTGTTTCCTTCTATTAATTTGAGTACTTCGACAGGTATATCATCTGGCCCCGGTGCCTTTTTGTCTTTCATAGATTTTATTGCCGATTCCAATTCTTCCTCATTGATTAGTCTTCCTGGAATACCGATTTGGTGTGTATTGGTTAGGAACTGGGTTCGACTCTCGTCAGTAAATAAATTTCTGATATATCTCTCCCATAGTTTACTCTTATCCTCACGTTCGTAGTGAGCTACATTATTATCGTCGCAAATAAACGCGGAAGTTCTTTTTGCATATATACCGGATGCCTCTTTCATTTTTTTGTGGAGATTGAAATCGTCATGGAGAAGTTGTAATCTTTCAATTTCCTGGCATTCTCTGTTTTTCGCGGCACGAATTGCGGTTTTAATTTCTTGATTCAATTCCCAATATTTTTCATAGTTATTATTTCTGTATTTGCTCCGTTCTTCTCGAAGTGCACGTATTTCTTCTGTTATCCAGTTGTTCTTCTTCCGTCTAGTTGTAGTTGTACCTAATACATCTTTCGACACGTTGTTGATGGATACTTTTTAACTGTTCCATTGCTGTTCATTGTTGTCCCCAACGAAGGATAGTTTGGCGTTTATTTGATCTTTCATTGTTTGTTTCGTAAAGGGGTCGCTAAGCTTTTCGAAATCTATTTTCTTCCGGGGGTTTCTCCTGCGGGTGATAGCCAATTTTATACCAATTTTACAAAGTAGGAGGGTGTGATCTGATGGAACGTCAGCACCGGGATATGTGGAGCATCTACTCACGCAGGAAGAATATCGCTTATTGATAATTATGTAGTCGATTTGGTTTCTGACTATATCATTATTGCTGTCTTGTGGCGACTTTCAAGTATATAATCGTCTCGGATGGAGATTGAACATAGTGTTACTAATTTTAAACTTGTGTTCTTGGCAAAATTGAATTAGCCTTTCTCCTCTTTCGTTACGTTGGCCCAACCCAAATTTACCTGTAACATCAGTTGTTTCTTCCTTTCCAACTTTCGCATTAAAATCCCCCTGTATAATTGTGATATCATGGGGTTTCGTCATTATCAACACTTTTTCCACATCACTGTAAAATTGTTCTACCTCGAGATTGTCGCCATCACATGTGGGTGCATACACTTGTATTACGTTCAAGTTAACCGGTTTTCCGGATATTTTGATCATCATCACCCTATCCGAAATCGGGAAGCATCCTGTCACACTGGGTGCAATGTTACTTTTAACTAAGATAGCAACGCCCTTTCTGTGGATTCCGTCAACATTGCCTGAGTGATAAACCTTTGTATTTTCAGAGAAGAACTCTGAGCTTTCAGTCCACCATGTCTCACTTATACCCAATATATCTATTTGCAGCCGCTTCATCTCGCTTATGGTGTTATCCAATTTTCCAAGCTCATAAAGACTTCGAACATTCCATGTTCCGATGTTAAGTTTTGTTTTACCTCCGGGGATTCTTAGCACCCTCGTTTGGCCGGAGACTGAGGGCCGATTGTTATTTTGTGTTTCCATTTTCATTGTATGATTTTCATGGGATATTACTTTAGTGGTTTCCCGTTGCCTTCTAAAGGGTTTGGAGTTTACCGTCTCCGTATTCAGCCGCTCCACTGGAGTACAGACGCTGTTTGCAGTCGCCCAATGTGGGAACAGACACTGCCTTTTCCCCCTTTTTTTTTGGTTCGCCCCGCATATTTTATTTTTGCGGTACCCTTCAGTGAGTAATCGCTGACGAGCATTCCCCTATCCACCACCTGGGGAGGCGTCCGATCGGAGAAAAAAAGTGAAGAAAAACAACTCCGCACGGAAATAGTAAATAGTAATACAATAATAGTAAATACAATTAATTGACTTTATGTCTTTTTTAAAGTTTTTGTTATTTGCTTGTTATTTCATTGCGCATGGATGATGCATTCAGGTCTTACATTTTGTACATTTGGAGGGCACTGAAAGGAATTATGCAATAGTAAATACAATAATGCATAATTCCTTTCAGTGCCCTCCAAATGTACAAAATGTAAGACCTGAATGCATCATCCATGCGCAATGAAATAACAAGCAAATAACAAAAACTTTAAAAAAGACATAAAGTCAATTAATTAATGGCCACATTGACTTAATTTTATTATCATGCCAGCCAATTCCGATAGAGATAACAATCAGATGATTTATACCAAAATAAAATCAGTAGAATTTAACAATAAAGGTTAGCAAAATTAATTACAAATTAATTTAAATGTTGGCATTCATTTTTTTCTTTTCGGTTTTTGTCAGAATTGCCTTGAACTGGAACGTGAATTTATTCTTAACACAAGGCCAACAAAAATATGCTAATTAAATAAAAAAGCTTGCAATAAAAATATTTTTAAGCAACATAACAAGGAACCCCTTGGGAAGTGGGGCAAAGCGAGTTAATGCAGAAGAATGGATCCGAATAAAGTCAGGTTTACTATAAAAATCATTAAAGGAACAACAATAAAGGGGGGATCAAAACTAAAATCAATGTTCATTGAGTTCCTTGACATATGACTGAGACAGCTATTAATTAAAATTTTATGACCAAAGCGCAAATCAACCAAAAATAAACCAGACTATTATTTCCATTAAAGTTATAAAATGATTGCATATTAATATATTTAAATATTTGATCAGTTGTTATTTAGGTTGAATGTTTTATTAGTGCAGATTTAATAATTGAAAATAATAAAATAATGAAAATAATTTTTTTTTATATTTATACGGTAGAGAGATGAATATTAATAAATAAATTAATTAAGGCTATATTATAATTATTTTTTGGTTTCAATTGATCCACTTAATTTTTGCAAACAAATGAAAAGTTCCATGACAATGTAATTATAACTGTACCTTTTGCGTGAATGTTCAGACTGAACCGATTTCTTAACATACTATTACATTTATGGAAAAACTTATATGGGTGAGTATTGCGAAAAGTCTTGTTTCTGTGTCCGACGCATTTATGATTAAAAGTATTGAAAGAATTGAAATTCTTTGAAACGGAATAAGTAAAAGAAAATGTCCTTAAACGAGGCTCGAAAATCAAAATAAAATATTCTACATATTTATATGAAAAAAATTGGTCGAAAGGTGGCGTGTCCCCAGACGTTTTGTGCTCAAAAAACACTGATATTCATTAATATTTCAAAATATTTTACATAAATGAAGTACGCAGTTATTCTAGAAGAATGTACAAAGTCTATTTTAATTTCATAAATAGTTTTTAAATAATCATTTTGAGACATTGTAGTCTTGTTTTTTGTCATTCCCGTGGGCCAATGTGTTTATTAAGAAATAGATGCTATAACCCGTTTTTTTTTTTGTTTGTTTATACACAGAAAAAAATTGTAACCAATTGATAAAAAATTCAAAAATCTGATTGATTTTTAATTGATTTTTTGCCGATAAAAGTAATGTTCATATTGACAATCGTCGGTAAAAAATTGTTGTTTTCATTAGAAACTATTTTGATAAAGCAATTCTCAAATTAACTAAGAATTTTGTTGAATTTTATTTTTTTTCTAGCGATAAAATATTTTTCATATTAACAAACTGGTTTATCGATTTTTTTAATTTTTCTTTGATAAAAATATTGTCACATATACAATAAGGTTTGTTAAATATCAATGTAAATATCGATAAAAATATCTTCATATTTACAATTATTTTGTTAAATACAAACCCAAAAGTCACAAAAAGAAAGATTACTCGTACATACATACACATTTATAAATGGTGGTGGTTGCTTTTTTTATTGAATTGTATGGAATGCCTAATGCAAAACAACGACAGACGCTAGGTACATGCACAATTATAAATCATACAAGAAATAAATGAAAGAAAAACGTAATGAAAAATTTATAACAAAAGTAATAATAATTTAGCGTAACACTTGAATTTAAATGAAAGAAAACAAATAAAACAATTTTAAATATAAAATACATGAATCTCGTTGAACGCTTCTCGTTAGTTGTGAAATAAAACACATTCTCCTGTTAAATTAGAAATCATCAGCGGAAAATCAGCATCTGGAAGAAAATGTAATAGGTGCATCATACACGCAGAGAAAAAATATTTTTCGCTTTTGTTGGAACAAAAATATATGTTTTGGTTCCAAAAATGTATTTGTTTTGTTCAAACATTGTAATCCAAATCCAAAAATACCATCTTTTGTTCCAAACATAGAAAACAAAAACAACTTTCGAATTTCCGCAATATTGTTAAAATCGTTAACAATACCGATTGTCGGAACTATCATAATCTAATTTTGTTTACAAAAAGTATTGTCAATACAGAAAACCAGCCCAGAAATTTTTGATTTTAGTGCATATACTTCTCATATACACTTTTCGCATAACTTGGATATAAATGTCGCGTATAATATTGCAATCATTGATGAACACAATACATGGTTTGCTGCATTGGCTGACAACAAAGACAAACAAAAAGCCACAAGAACCCACCACAACATAAGGAATAATTAAACACCATAACAAACATGAAAAGGAAAGAAGAATGAAACAAAACAGAAACAAATAAAAACAAGAGTCTCACAAGTACATACACACAAAAACAAAGGTAAAGGCAGCATGTCATACAAACACACCACAACTCACCAAAATTGTTTTTTCAACACGGCATCGAATAGCGAGAGAAGAGAAACAAATTTTCGAAGAAAAAAGAGAAATATTGTACAGTTGACACAAACTATTTTCGGATTTACAATACTACATGAGGAATCCAACAATATGTTAACAATACATATTTTGCTCTTGGAATATTGTTGGATCAAACATATTTTTTTCTCTGCGTGTATTTCAAATATATAAAATAGTATTACCGTGCAATTGCTTCTTCGTCCAATAAAATATTTTTGCATTACATTACAAAATTTGGTTCGATCTGATCACAGCAAAAGTCTTAAAAAAACTGCCACCTGTTGGTTAAAAATATAAATGCTTCTTGCGAACAAAACACTTTTTTCTTTCTCTCCTCTTTTGTTAGGTTCATAAAAACAACAAACCAAAGTTTTAGTATACATTCAAGAATTCGCCGTGGCAACAAGAAGATAGATAAACTAAACGCCACACAAACATAGCAACGACACACAAACACAGCACATTGTTGTAGCAAAAAATCTCTCTGTGCCATAAAAAGTTATTTTTTCTCGCTCTTGAGAGCGAGAACATGTGACAAACGTTGAAAACCATTATAACAACTAATATTGGTTAAAAATCTTATTTGTTTGAACTCGTTTATCGGTCGCTTTTTGGTAACATTTTCACGTTTGATAAATATTTTCCCAATATATTTGAAATATTTTATCGACATTCAACAAAAATATGGTGATGAAGCTTTTAATCAAAATTTTCGGGGTGTCTTTTTTTCTGTGTATGTAATCTGTCAATATAACGACACTCCTCTTAGTTTTAAAGATAATCGACAGAAGTGAGGAATGTAGTCAGTTGTTTGAGAACTGTTGCAGTGTTTTTTGTGCATGTTCCTGAAATTTTTTCATTCCCGTGGTGAGTATTTTTTCCGTATTTTTTAGTCTGTATAAAACTACATATTTTATTTTTTATAAAAAACTTTTAAGATTTGCACATTTAAATCCAAGAATATTCACTCTTCCATCGTTACCGTGTGCTCATAACCGTGGGTATTTTCTAACCACGGTAATGACAAAAGGAATCCATAAATATACATAGTCGAATTAATGCATAAAATATTCGTATAAGACAGTATAAGCCGAAAAATGTTTATACCCATTTTCGCACTTTGTCGCTTTCGATCACCAAAACAAATCATTTCACAAAACAAATTGTTCGACCATATATACTTTGGAACACTGGTTTTAGATCCCACTTATTTACACCCTACACTATAATGTGGAAAGTGTATTACAAATTTGTTTTGACCAAAATTCATGTAACACTGCGACCCCTTTTTGGTATACCAATCTTCATATATCGACACAATGAAACCAGCAAGCTATGTGTGCCAGTCCGTCCGTCCGGTTCGTCCATTATTATTTTAATCAAACTCCCGGCAAGATTAAAGATCTATTGTCACAAAATTTTGTATGAAGGTCGGGTTCCGATAAGAATACAAACAAATACAGTAACTCACACTGAAACTGAACCACCTTCACTACCAAAAATATTTTGCATTTAAAATATGTATGTTAAAGAAGATATTTTAAAAGATTTATATTTCTAAGTTTCTTATACTTCGAAGAAGAAAGCACTATCTGCCTAATTTTTGCATCTTTACTGAAGTTAGGCGCTTGAACTTAACATACTATTTTAGCCACATGATTGAGAATTCCGGATAGATAAAGTCAACTATATAAGAGGGATTTGGTAGTAATTTTGTTACTGCAGGAAATGCTGCAAATGGTTTATATATGACGATCCAGTCATTGCCGTAATATGTATTTCACTTATTATATGTGGTCTAAGAATGGATGATGATATATGGTATAAAAATAAAATAAACCCCGTCTGAAATGTATATATTGTATTTGGTTTTTTATTGCGATTTTAACTCTTATTTATCAAAACTTAATTATATTTTGAGGAAACTGAAAATCTCACATGTCCAGCCTTAAGGTCTCAGGTCCAATATGAAATACCGCTGTAATATTGTCGTCTTCTACGGCTTTATGATCGGAAACTTAGCGGCAAATTTGTACGTCACTCCTGGAATATCGTCATAATTAGATCTCTAACAGGAAAAAATCATTTCGTATGAAAGGAAAATGACAGATTCATCTGCCGCCAGGTTATGGATCGCAACGTTATATAAAATATTACGGCCTTATCCTTCGTAAATAGTTGACTTGTCTGCAATGCTAGAGCGTGTGCTTAAAGCATTATGTAAAGTTTTCAGGCACCTTACTGAATTTCCAAGAAATAAGTCGATAATATATATTTTTTTTAATAAGGACCTATAACATGCAGTCGATGTCAAATGAATAATACTCAAACTTTCTACCAATAATATTTCTGTCGAATGATTAATAGATCCAAATTTGAGGTATTATTAAAGTGGTTCATTTTGACAGTGTGTCCTTTATTCGATTTCGTTATATATCTTCCTATATAACAACGACAAGTGTAGCCCTTACCGATCTAAATAAGAAATATAAAGCATTTAAAATATACTTTTTAATATAATTTAAATTCAAAACATTTCGTGGGAAGCTAGTGTTTAGGAGTAGTTGTGTAGGCTATCACATGATCCGTTCCTACTATTACTCTCACTTGTTTAGACTCATTTGTTTTATTATAGAAGTCCTACAAGCCTTCTGCTAGAAGTCCTGCTGGTCTTCTCATCTTATGTTCTATTATAGAGAGCCTGTTGGACTGCTATGAAAGACCTATTGGATTGCATACAGTTTAAGACCTGGTCCTGAATAGTTTCTATGTAGTACTTATGATACGGATTACACTTACATAAATTTAGAAATTTTATCATTTGCATTAAACTATCCAAAGAAAATTCTGTCTCATATCTCATATTTCCGAAAAAATCTGTCTACTTTAGCACCTCTTATAAAAGCGTTACAAATTTAATGAAATATGTATGCAGAAAAATGCATGGACCTTGCATGTTAAATTATCGGCATTTCCTTCATTCACCGTCCACCTTGACAAGGATGATATATTAATTTCTATGTCATGTCCCTCTATCTGCGAAATCAATATACATAGCTTTAATACAGGTTATTATAACTTGACACAGAATTTTTATCCAACCTACCTTTAAAATGATAATCTGAGCGTATATACCCTTACATATATTTCGGCAAAACTGACTAAAACTTTCTAACTTGTTTCTCTTGCTACTTTTCGATGTAAATACAGCAGCGTCAGTATAAGCAATTTATAGTGTCAGGAATGTCACTCACTTAATTACTGGAGGGCCGGTCAAACCATAAATGTCCCTTCTGAATTCACAATATGCGAGATATTACTCATAATTTTAATTGGAGAATCTACAAGAGAATGTTTCTTGACAACCTTGTTTAAATCGAATAATGTTGATATATCCTAGGCAGTAAAAATACTTGAATCATTACAGATATGTCCACAGCTTCAGGTATGGGGTATATATCCTACACGCAAAAAAAAAAAATCGGCCTCTCTAACATATGTCCTAAACATATTTTGCAGTAAACATATATATGTTTGCAACAGTCCCAAACATAATATATGTTTGGGTCTGCAAACAAATATATGTTTGGGTGGAAACAAATATATGTTTGGGTGCAAACATATATATGTTTGGGTGCAAAGATATTTATGTTTGGGTGCAAAGATATTTATGTTTGGGTGCAAAGATATATATGTTTGGGTACAAACAAAGATATGTTTGGGTGGAAACAATTTTATGTTTGGGTGCAAACAAAGATATGTTTGGGTGGAAACAATTTTATGTTTGGGTGAAAACATTTTATATGTTTGGGTGCAAAAAAATACAAACCCAAAAGGCACAAAAAAAAAAACAAACACATGCACCAGTGGGCGCTTACTGAGAGCAAGGGAGCGTAAAATTCAATGTAAAACACTTTAAAATGTGTGCTCACTTGCTCTCAGTAAGAGCTCACTGTCTATCTCTATAGCAGAGTGAGGCAGAGAACATTTTTGGGTCTCTCTTGTGCTCTCAATGAGCGTAAATTTGTTGTTGTTCACAACGTGTTAGCATCTACACAGGCTGTGAGCGATAACAAATTTACGCTCACTTAGAGCACATGGGCTCTCTTGTGAGTCACAATGCCTCCTCCTGCTCTATAGTATACACACAAATGTTGTGGTTTTTTTATTAAAAGGCAAAAGAACAATAAACACATAGGTACATACAAAATTCCAAAGAAATACACACACTTTAATAACAGAAAAACTGATTGAAATAATTTGTAAATAGTCACACTTTTAAAAAGGAAAAATATATAGAAACGTAGTTGAACGCTTCTCTTTAGTTGTGAAATAAAACAAATTGTCCTCATAGTTGAAATCATCAGCGGGGAATCGGCATCTAGAATCAAATGATTATGTAATGTAACAAATAAATATGGATATGCCATATTTCAAATATACATAAGTATGTATGCAATTACCAATATTAAATGCGATGTCTTCCTTGTCCAATAAAATAATTCCATTCAATTTTCCGATTCAATTATAAAATGTATTGGACATTTAATTTACTAAAAAGCACAATTTCTTTAAGAAAAGACAAAACACTGATTTATTCACTCACTTTACCGTCTTGACTCTACAAAGGCAACTAAAACACTGAAGAAAGAAAAAAATATAATTCATATCATTTCTTCTTTTCTTCTTCGTTGGTTAACAACAACAAAACAAGAAACACACGAGTTTGACGCAAACATGCCACCAAAGCCCCCTTCTTCGCTTCTACGTCTTCTATATACAATACACACAACTCTTTATTATAAAGCAGCATTCCACAGCCGCGAGAGCACTGTTATTACTCTCGTTGACAAACATCCTCTCTCCAGCCATAAAAAAATGTTCTAACATAAAAAATATGTTTTACCCAAACATATCAAATTGAGATATGTTACAAAATGTTGCAAACATATATTTGTTTGGACCCAAACATATTATGTTTGGATCCAAACATATATTTGTTTGCAACCGGTCCCAAACATATATTTGTTTGGATCCAAACATATTTCTAACATAATTTTTTCTGCGTGTAGTCAACAAATAGACTTGCCTCAGACAAGTCTGAACAATGTCAGTGCCCTTGCGAAAAGTGTTCTCAGTAACGGGGATAGCAAAAGATGCAGATATAGCAGGATATGTATATCCTGGATGATGGAACTACACATATTCACGTAATATTAAGGGGAAAAGATATCCAAATTTTTCTCGGGACCATTATCTGCCACAGATTTGTTGATGACAAGACTAAAAGTCACACAATGTTGTCAGACAAGTCTGCACTCTTACTGAAAATCTTACAAACATCTCTCTTTTCAAAGAGACAAGTCAAAGCAGCGAAAATTCTGGAAACAAAAAATAAAATGTGCTGATTGGTGGGTATATAAATATTTAGCATGCTTAAAATGCTTTTTGAGAAGTTGCTATTATCCTATGTTATAACCTAGAGAAGTTATAACCTTATGGGGTTATGGCCAATGGCATATTTTGCAAAATCGAAAATTTTTTCTTGGCCCATTTTAAAGTACAGGTAGGAAGGAAACATTCATTGTGATTTGTATGTAACATCGAAGTTTCAAGCGCGGTTTTCTCGAAATGGCATTTTTGAAAGCGGTGCCCACTGTAGCTCGAAAACGGATGATCCGCTCTTCATATGTTTTTGAGGGATTATCGAGAGACTTTAAAAAATGGCTAAAAAAACTACGCATTTTTTAGTTAAAATGGAAATTTAGATTTTGACAGTTCTACATTATTTTTTAAAATAAAAATAGATATTTTTTAATTCCGTTTCGCTTAAGAACAAGATTATTAGGTTCTTAATTTTCCCACAAAAACACATATGCTGATCGATTTATTCGTTTTCGAGCTACAGTGAGCACCCCCAACTGATTTTATAAAAACAGTGTTTCGTAGGCGGCCATTTGTCAGAACACTGTGCAATATTTTTTAACTAAAATAAAATCCGAAAGTAGCTCAAGGTGTTTCCTATCAGATGAAAACAAAATCTTTTAAAAAGGTTTGATAGATTTCATATTTCATGAAATATGACTTTCTTCGTGCTCAATAAGTGTCCATATCCCCTTAATGATACATGATAATCCCAGAGAAAAAGTATGTCCAGAGAACACATATTTCGAGAGAAAAGTAGACTATTGTAATAATGTAAAATATATATTATTGAGGCAACAATGTGTAAGTTTATAATTTGAACCTATAGACTTCATATGATCAAAAATGTGCCTCATAGATATCAATGGTATGTTTGGACGAAATACTATTCCGCACGATACCTCTCGAACGGAACAATCTATTTTGTCCAAACATTGCCTGTCTTAATATTTCTTTTACACAGAGATATAGTTCCATCTACATATATTCATCAACATTACTGACACGTATAAAATAACCCAAAATTGGAAAAGAGAGTATCTTTGGCACAATAGTCGGGAAATTCAGTCTCCACAGTGAAACATCTGACGGATGACGCTGATAGATTTCGCAGCTAAAAAATCATGCTACTTAGCAGTACCAGATTTAAGCATCTCGACATTCATAAGGGCACATGGGTGTCACCAGATCACAAACAAGAAATCAAATTGACCGCGTTGCGATTAATGGAAGACATTCATCGAACGTATTGAATTTACGATCGTTCCGAGGAGCAAACATCGAACCTGAACACTACTTTGGTGCAGCAAAGGTACGTACCCGATTAGACAGAGGTAGGCACGGTACACTATATTTCGGTAACATATCTGCGCAGAGGCAAAGTATTGTCCATTCCTAGCAAATAGCCGCATATTTGGATACCAGAAGTCTCAACCGTATAAGGTAGCGATAGCACCGCGTAGCGCACGACGGAGGTATCCGGAGTAAAGGGTAGAGGACAAAGGTCTTTTCCTCAGAAAAAATATAGAAAGCAGTAGCGTAAAAAAATTAAGACGTACAGGAGGCAGCAAGAAGTCCGAAAATTCTACCAAAGAGTGAAAGATTAAACTGACTTGGGTACCGACACATCATGCTGTCGAGACGAGCAAGGTAATCTGGTAAAAGATACACATAAGGCCGTTCTTATATCGCATCATTAAAGTCCAGGGAATAAAGTTCGCACTAACAGTGATTTATTACATCTTCCATTTACAATAATTTTTATATTTCATAAAAATATGTCAATATCAAACCTAAAAACAGTATTCTTCAAGTTTACTCAAATCTGATTATTGGTGCAGCATACTCTCGGGTGTATTTTAAATTTTGAAAGGAACACAGAGTTCCCTTTAAATTATCTAACACTTATTCTTAAAGAAAACTTGTAAGAATATAAAACTGGTTATCTGTCCGATACTGACCAAATTGTAACTACCGAAAGGTTGCAACAACTGGCCATAGTGTGCTTAGGTTACGGAAAGACCTTTTTTCCCAACACTAGCGATGACGACGAAAATACCACAGATCAAATCCCAGAAGACGGTATTTAGTGTAAACCGCCAAGCCAACAAGATAAGGTTAAGACAGCAATAAACCGGTTGGAGAGTAATAAGGCCGCAGGAGCCTATGCCTTACCAGCCGGGCTATTCAAGACTTGAGACGACACGCTAGTTAGCACCATCTGGCAGGAAGAATGCGTAGCCGACGATTGGAACCTAAGCATCCTGTGCTTATTCCACAAGAAAGTCTTCTCTCAATTGCATATAAGGTAGTGCCTGGGATATTGTGTGAAAGACCAAAGCCTATGGTCAACGAAAAAATTTGGCCAGGCTTGTGACATGGCCAGATACTTACCACCTTTTTCCATTATGAAGCAGCCTTATACGCTCAAAGGCATTCCAAGCCCTGTCTGAATTTGATCACAGCAAAGCACACTCGTCTTTTTAAGATGACGCTAACTGTTACCCGGTGCTCAGTTAGAATAGGAGAAAATCTCTCCGAACAGTTTAGTTCCAAAAAAAGTTTCGTGTACTCTCTACAACAGTTTCGTCTGGGCGTTGATGAGTTAGTAATTTTTTTTTAGATATAGATAGACAAACAACAACTTTCTGGAACATACGAAATCTGTAGAAGCGGTTCTTAATGGTCAAAATAGCAAAACACTTGCTATTTTTATCCTCTTTTCTCGGCTTTTGCTCCATAGATACTAAACCGATTAAAATGTAAGAAAACAATCAACCGTAGTCACCGACGTAGCCAGGGGGGGGCCCGGGGGGCCCGGGCCCCCCCCCCCCCCCCCGAAATGATTTTCGATCCCGTAGGATATTAGCTTACGCTACACATTTTTTTTAATTTTTGAATAAAATTTTAAAATGTTTATACCCTCAGCCTTTAGGCTAAAGAGGGTATTTACACTTTGATACGACCAAAAATGTGCCTCATCGAAATAATGGTTTTAGACACCAAGTATGTTTGTACGATATCCGTTTCAGACAATTTTGAGTAGATCTAGCAATGTCCGTCCGTCTGTCTGTCTGTCTGTCTGTCTGGCTGGCTGGTGCGCACGATAACTCTCGAACGGATTAATCGATTCGGTTCAAATTTTGGGTATCGAAATATTTTGTCCAGATTCGATTTAAGTTCGAAGATGGGCCATATAGGTCCACTCCTTCAGGTACCTCCCCCACAAATGTTCAAAAATTGTCGCAAAACTTGTGCGCACGATAACTCTTGTGGGGAATAACCGATTTGGTCCATACTTTGCACATAGTGTAATTTATACCAAACTTAGATTAGGTTCCAATATGGACTCAATCGGTCCACTCCTTCGGGTCCCTCCCACACAAAATTTCGCAAAAGTTCAGTTTAGGACCTGGTCTCGAATCGCTTTGATTTTTGTTTACGCAAGTTGTATTCGCTGTCTTCTATACGACGCTGTAAGTTTCATTAAGGGTAAGTCCATACTTCCTGAGAAAATAGCCTGAAAGTTACAAAAAACCCTATGACACCGTGTGTAGTGGTTGGAGCGCAAGATAACTCTCGAAAAAATCTGCCGATTCGGTCCAAAATTTGGCTTTCGTAATATTTTGTCCAAACTTAGTTCAAGTTCAAAGATGGATTATATCGGTCCACTCCTTCCGGTACCTCCCCCACAAAAGTTCGAAAATGTTCGGAAAATTTGTGTGTACGATATCTCTTGAAGGGAGTAACCGATTTGGTCCATACTTTGCACATTATGAAATTTCTACCAGACTTAGATGAGGTTCCAATATGGACTCAATCGGTAAACTCCTTCGAGTACCTCACACACAAAATTTCGGAAAAGTTTAGTTTAGGACCTGCTCTCGAATCGCCTTGGTTTTTGTTGTACCATCTTGTATTCACTGTCCCCTATACGAAGGTACAAGTTTCCTCAGGGGCAAGTCCATACATCCTGAAAAAATAGCCTGAAAGTTGAAAAACAAACCCTATGACACCATGTTTATGGGTGGAAGCGCAAGATAATTCTCCAACGGATATGCCGATTCCGGCCAAAATTTGGGCTTCGTAATATTGTTTCCAAACTTAGTTTAAGTTCGTAGATAAGCCATATTGGTCCACTCCTTCAGGTACCTACCCCACAAAAGTTCAAAAATATTCTCATAATATCTACCAGATATAGATCAGGTTCGAATATGGACTATATTTGTCCACTCCATCCCGTACCTCCCACACCAAATTTTGGATAAGTTCACTTTGTTGAAGCAACTTACATTCGCTGCCTTAATTACGATGGTAAAAGTTGTTTCAGGAGCAAGTCCATACTTCTTGAGAAAACAGCCCGAAGGGTGTAAAAACCCCCTATGGCACCCCATGGTCTATGTCGGTCCATTCCTTTAAGTACCTTTTCAGCAAAATTTTTGAACTTTAATCCTAATCAACATTTTTGTCGGTTCATACTAGACCAACATTTTGAAACCCCCTTAATACATAAGTTTTTTGTGAAAAAAAGTGTTTCAATTTGCACAGGCTGAGGGTATATCTCTGTCGGAAAAGCCGACTGATACTTTTTTACTTGTTTAAATTGTTCAAGAAATATGTAAAGTAGTTGGAAGTATTACAGAGAATTGTTCAACTACATTGGTATACATATTGTCCCACATATTTGAAAATATAAAAATAATGAACAAATTTGGCTTTTTGAGCAATTTTATGCATAGTTCTTGTTAAGTTATAATGTGTTGTTTAAGCGTTTAATCGGAATTTTAGGCTGACTGTAAGTGTTACTGAGTTCAGAACGAAACGTTTATTTGTATTTATTGAAGGTTTGTAACATATTACGTCCAATACTTTGGCTTAAAAACAACATGCAGAAAAAACATTTTGCGATATTTTGTTTTTGAAATTTTTTATAAAAGCAATTCAACAATAAAATATAAAACCGTTGCTTAATCTTTGTGGATTTAAGTGTTTGTATATTTTCTCTAACACGTTTTTATAATAAACTGTTTTGAAATTCATAACATTTACAAATTCTTTATTATGTTTGAAATTTGCAATAAAAAAACTACATCAACCATTTTTTATGATATACATCATTTCTGTGCCACGAAATGTTACGACACTGCGTAAATGCCTATTGGACAAAAGGATTTTTCTGTCGAATTTTTATGTTTTGTTCGACCATTCGAATGGTAATAAAATCAAGATTATTGAGCTTGAGGTCAATGTTTATATTTTACTAGCTGAACCCGAAGCGCACTACCCCGAATAAGGTAAAATATAGTTTGACAATTTTTTTTGTAAACCAATTTTCGTCACTCATTCCAACTTTCATTAAAATCGGGTATATAAAGCGTGTTTGGTCCATCAAATACATGAAATCGGACGAAAATATATATGGGAGCTATATCCAAATCTGAACCGATTTCAATATAATTCGGAAAATTTATTTCTAGACCAAATTCCGCCACACATTCCAAATTTCATTGAAATTGGACATACATAGCGTGTTTAATGCATAAAATACATGAAATCGGCCGAAAATATATATGGGCGCTATATCCAAATATGAACCGATTTCAATATAATTTGGCAAATGTATTTCTAGACCAAATTCCTGCACACATCCAAAATGTGGAGACATTATCTGTTACCATTCTATAGATATTTGCATAAAAAATCTAAATTTTTTGGAGGTACCTCCGATTCTGATGATATATCTCCGGATCAATGCGGAATTTCAGAAATTTGTATAGCCTATGTTACTTTCAGGCCATGTAGTGATATACTCTAAAAATTTCAGGAAGATCAGTTCAGCGGTTTTTGATTCCATAAACTTCAAACAAGTAAACGTACAAACATTTTTCTACTTTATATATATTGATTGATTTATTACATATTATTTCCAATATTTCAAAATTACAATGAATTTCATCTTCAGCGATATATCTGTCGATTACTCTTTGAATAAAACCAGAAGAACACGTCATAGAAATCCACAGAAATCTACAAACTGATCGGAAACAGGTTCTTCTTCGTCAAAATCTCAACAAGTACCACTCGACTTTGCGAACAAGAATATACCCTGTGCCTGTGTGAATTGAAACTTTCATCTATAGACAGATCGAATAGCCAAAATCCATAAACCCACATAGTTTAAGGAGATTTTCAGAAATTTGTAACCATTTTCGGACGTATAAACTTGTAAACAAAATATGGATTTGTATCATTGATCACAAGTGTTGCGGAGCAGGTATGGAGAAATGGACCGGACCGACATAGTTCATTTTGGGAGTAGATCTTATTTTGGGAGTCATTCATATTAAAAGATATTGCGCCCACCAGTCATTTCAGTTCGCAACAGTATAATTTTCACCTTTTGACCCTAATGTCAGGAAATATGGACTTGCCCACGAAAAACATAATACCGCTCTAAACACAAGGAATACCTTCAGTAAAAATTTCTAAAGAACCTCAAATACAAATTAAACTGCACTTAAACAACTATTTTGAAGGTTTGCGAGTGAGGTACCGCATTTTCGAGCAAAAACTAAGTTTGGAAAAAATATTACTAAATCCAAAGTATGGACCAAATCTGTTGCTCCGTTCAAGAAAACTCGCGCATACCACTTTAGCTAAAATTCTTGAAATTTGGAGGAAATACCAGAAGAAGTAGACCGAAAAGCACCATCTTCTAATTTTGTATATATTAGCCACAACACATGATTGCCTTAGGTGTTCTTTACAGCTTTCGGGCCATTTTCTCTGGAAGTATAGACTTGCCTCTAAAAAACTTGTACTGTAGTAATAGGGGCGGCCCGAGAACACTTGTTGCAAAAAATCATAGCGTTTCCAGAGAGTTCTTTTTATTTATTAATTTATTTATTTTTTTTTATTTATTTATTTTTTTATTTATTTATTTAGATGTTGGTTCCTACACAACAAGATTAGCATCTTATAAATTATAGTGAAGGAATTATAATTACAGAAAATTTCCGCTTAAACTAAGACAAATGCAAAATTTTATGTAAATGAAACGCAAGAATTATATAGTTAAAATTAAATAAACATTATAATGAAATACATTAAATTTAAATTTAGAATGTGAAGTAAAAGTAGTAATAATAATACTCTGCGGAAGTTTGCCGAAAGAGTAGATCGATTTGGTCCATCTTCATTTGGACAGAATCGGTTGATGTGTTTGAGAATTATCGTGCTCTCCAGGCAGCTACCCAGACGAACGGACATAGCTAAGTCGACTCCAAGTTTTCTGAAACAGATTTCTTCCAAACACACTTTGGCCCTAAAGCCATTATTTAAATGAGGCACATTTTGGCGAAAGGCTGAGAGTATAAAAAATTTAGATTGGGAAAAATTGTGTTTATGCATTTTTGCCAAAAGAATGTATACCGCTATAGACCTTGGATTGGGCGACATAATTTCATTTTAAAAGAATTTAAGACTGGATTCCAGAGTTTACCTTGTTCCTGATCAATTTATGAGAAGATCCAGGATAGGAAACCAGAATTTCTACAAGTGAAGTCCGACGATTGGACGCCAAAATTAGTCTATTGACAGATGCACGATTTGGCGACAGAATTTGTCATTTACATAACCGCGATTAGGTGCTAGAATTTCTTGATGGATAGACTAACTATTGCTCAGCATAAGTTCTCGACATTCAGAAATTCTTTGTGATAAGTAGACATCGGATTTTTGCATATCTTTGAAAATTATAATGTAAGATATTTGAAAATTAAATATTATGATATCTCTAAGGTTTTCCGATTGTATTCGCTTTCTTTTGGTCTTACCGAAGTGATATCACTGAATTTCATAACATTCACTGTAGTTGTTAATTATTTGATAAATGATACGCCCAAAAATATATGGGATTATTAATATATTCATTGTTTTGACCATATATTAACTGTGACATATTGTCAAAAAAGTTCTAAAAACAAGATAAAATTGGCCAAGAAGCTTTACGCCATTTGAATTAAAAAATAGTAATGAAAATTATTTCATCAGTAAAATAAGTCTAAAATAAGGTTTACGTCTTTGCTAAATAAGACATTTTCGCTAACATGAACTTTCAAAATTTTGGTCAGGTGGGCCCCCCCCCCCGAAATGAAATCCTGGCTACGTCCCTGACCGTAGTAATGTAGCAAAGACATCAGTAAAAAACTTTCTGGAACATAAGATCTGTCTATGAACGGTCCTTAAAGGCGAAAATAGCAAAAAAAACTTTTAAAAATATTCGATTTTTGTACCTTTTTCTCCGATTCTGCTCCACAGATACCGAACCTCCCAAAAATTAAAGATACAGTCAACTACAAAAATGTGCCTAAGATCTCAATAAACAACTTTCTAGAACACATGATGTTCTAGCAAAGGTTCTTCGAGCTCAAAATTCTATAATTTTAGATCATTACAGGAGTGAATGGTTCGCATTTAAGGACCAAATGCTGTAAAAACGGTGTTTCTAAGATTTTAAATTTTAATCGGGCATAACTTCTGTTTTTACAAGGGATTTCTATTGGTTTTCTTTTCTTTTAAAGGGGCAAAAATATCTTTCGAACAAGCAATTAAGTTTTGAAATCGGTTAACAAATGGCTAAGTTATAGTGGTTGAAGTGCGTAAAAATCGCATCAAAAACGGGAATATTATTTTCTTGTGCCAAACAGTATAATTTGTTATTTTTACCAAATAGGTAATTAATTAAAACTAGTGAAATCGGTTGAAAAGTAGATAGGTTTTGCAATTTTTTCTGTTTTTAATTTTTGGTTTTTATGCAAATTCGTCCCTCCGTCCGTCTTTGGTAATTACTCTAGCATTCACAACAATTGAGATAGGAAGCTGAAATTTTGGAAAAATGAGTCTTTTGTTTGGGGCAAGCCCAGTTCGAAGATGGACTATATCGGTTCACATTTTGGAATATCCCCCATATAACAGCACCGCCCGATTTCAGGTATTTTGACGATTTTAGATACATTTTCGGACCGAATTAACTATAATTTGGCATTTAGGGTTCGAAGTGGCCACGAAACTTCCCCACCAAAAATTACGAACATAGGTTCACGTTTTCGTATAGCCCCCCATATAAAGGTACCCCCAATTTCAGATATGTTTACGTTTTTAGCTATATTTTCGGACCAAATTTGCTGTAATTTCGCATTTGGGGTTTCCAGTGATCACGCAACTTATCCACCAAAAATTATGGACATGGGTCCACGTTCGAAAGCTAACTTTATTACCTAATTGGTAAAAAATAATTAATTATACTGTTTGGAATCTTTTAAGCAGCCTGAAGCACTTGGAAAATCATTTTCCTGTTTTTGATGCGATTTTTACGCACTTCAACCCTATAACTTAGCCATTTGTTAACCGAATGGCTTAATGGCTTGTTTGAAATATACTATTTGGCCCTTTAAAAGAAAACGAAAACCAATTGAAATCTGTTGTGAACAATAGATGTTATGCTCGTTTAAAATTTAAAATTTTAGAAACCCCGTTTTTTGCAACATTTATTGTTATAAAACAAAAAAACGAAGTGGCCCAAAGGAACCAAAGGTATTTTCGTTATCCATGGACCCCAGCACGATAGAATTTTTGCATCAGAACGGGTAAGTATTTTTTTAGTCAACTTTTGTAGCACAGTGTAATTTGGGTGTCGCATAGTGTTATGTAACTATTTTGAGAAAATTAACGTACAGTACATTTCCTCCAAGAGTACAATGTTGCAAAAATATTACAAAAAAGAACAACAACAAAAAGTTTTTGTTTTGTAAATTGCCGACATTCCCCTTGTTTTGCATTCCACCCTAAAACAAATCAACCAAGTATACCTAAAAATCAACTCAAAATTTGCATCATTGCAAGTGTCTAACCCGAATAATTCCTAAGCAAGTAATAACGGGGAGAAAATCGAAACATGTACATAGGTTAGGGAAAACCATCCCCCTTCAGAAAATAACTTTCTCCGCATATAAAGTCGTCATATGGTCACATTAAAAGTAAAATTTCAATTTTTCGCAAAAAAACAAATACAACAAAAACTAAAAATTCCCCCATCACCCAACATTTTCCAGCCAATTAATGCAAACAAGCTACACTTATTCCGTTATGAGGTAATAATAATAATGAACAACTATATTTGAAATTGCCAGACTGACTGTCTGCTGACTTCTAGCAAAATGTACCCGTTCTGCTAGCCTATCTGTCACTCATTTTCCACTACCAACACCAAAAAGGAAAATATTTGTTCAACTCTCTTCTCTCTGTGTTCGGTTATTGTCATCTGTGGTAAAAAATCCTCTTCGCCAAGGATCTTTAAAACAATGAATAATGTCTTGGTGGTACAGGGGAAACTATTTATATTCACCCCTTTTTTCTGCCTCCTTTGTCGGTAACGACAGAAACCCTCCTCAGTCCTAGCTTATGAATATATTATAATGTACAAAACAACAATAACAAGCATAGTTATTGCCCATACATTTTATGCCTAAAAAAGTAGAGAGGACCGACCGACCTAACGCATCCAATGACAGTCTGATAGGCAGAGTGACTGGTTGGTTGTTTGAAGGTTTGACATTGGGTTACGCAGGATATGCAAACATCTGTGCTTTTATTTATGTTTTTTGAGTTTTTTGTGTTTTAGGCGCAAGAGTTTGTTGGTTGCTCATTTTATTTGCGAGTCACTGCCTTTTTAATGAATGAAAAGATGAATAGCTGCGGGATGTTTTACCTAAACTCAACCATAAAATCCCACCGTTAAGCCTTAATAAGATAATAATCATTTATTAATAACCATATCAATTTGATGGCTTTATTTCGCAGAGATTTTTCATCATCCCTAGTTGTTGCCGTTTTTGTATGATTGGAAGTTGTTACGTTACGATATACATAAGTCCTTAAATTTGGAGCGTTATTTCATAATGAAATAACTCCCCAATGCACATAGGTCGCAAATGTGAATTCTTTGGCCAAAAGTAAATTTTTTTACTTTTGACATTCTCCTTTTGAGTATTTTTCATCGCAATATGGAAGTAAACACTCCAAAACAACAAAAACAAAGATTGTTCATTCCAAATTTGCATTTACTGTTAGACGAGAAGGAGTCAAAGTACAGATTTGTTTACTGTGTTATTAATCGAGTTGAGTTATAGACCCATATTGGATTTGGTTTCATATTCATGTATTGTCAGCCAAATCTGAAAAGTGTTCAAAGCTTTAGTTTCATTGATCTAATGCAACTGTGTTATGAGTTATGTAATGAGTTACTAGATTCCCTATAGGAAATGTCAATAGTGAATCTATACTGACTTACTACTGACATTGTCAACATGTCGAATGACACGCCATAACTCAGAAGTTTGGCCTATGGCATAACTGTCCTCCCGTGTTCGGAATATTATCTTCATCGTCTTTCATCGCCAAAAGCAACTTTTCGCCCCCCAGCCTTTGATCTTCATATTTGCGCGTACTGATATTTTTCCTTAAAAACGGTTTAAGAAAACTTTTTTTTTGTTTTGTTCTAGAACTGCAACTAGCAAAATTTTCATAAGCGAATTAATTTAATTTGATAGACAACTCTATAAGATTTTTAATGGTATACATATAAGCTTAATCGGTTACATAAAACCGGTTCAATAATCGGTTTTAATGTCGGAATATCCGGTTCAAAAATTGAGATAACCGGATCTATCCCCCAAAAAAATTTGTTATTAACGTGTTCATAATTACAAGAGCTATTTATGGTAAATATTTCAGAAGCACCCCAGATGTCTACATAAGCAATAATTAATTGTTATGTGTACATATCAATAAATAACCAATGACGAATATACAGAAAAACAAAACATAGTTTATTTCTGTACCAAAACCGATTAAATGTCAAAAAGGACAATGAAAACGGGACAAAATCGAATAGTTGTCAAAGAGAAAAAAAGAAAATCTCATCTTGTGGTACTTTCACTACGGTTCAAGAAATAAAGGACGAAAATGACATTTAGCATGTTTTTATTTCTTATCCGATTGGACTCAAATTTTGGATCTAGGCGTTCTGAGGGTCAATTTTTCGATATTTGGGGTCATATTAGAAACATGCAAAAAATATGCTAAATATGCAAGTGTATTTTTGACAAAAATCGTCAATTAAATTTGGAAAATCATCAAAAAACATTGTAAATTAAGTTTTTTTGTAGCTTAACATCTTTTTTGTAGATTATTATGTTATTGAGACTCTCCAGATATTCCGCCACAGCAATAAATCTGTACTTATAAGACTTAAATTAGTTTTCACAAGGTGAGAAAATGTCAATTAACCCAGCCTTCTTATTACAACATAAGTTGATTTCCTATACAAATGTAGGTAATGGAAAAATTTCAAAAACTCAATCAGAAATGTCAAAATCAACGTGTCCAAATATGGTGATAGTTTCTACTCGGCCAAAATTGTCTAGCAGAACAACAAAGGAGCTAGAGTTAATCATGCAATTTTTGTTTAGAGGTAGTTTACACTATCTATCAATGTCATATGACACGAAATACAAACATTCAATATTTACCCACGGAGGCAATGTGGAGACGTAGTTTTTTTATGCTGGTGTGGACGCACAGAGTAAATGGCGTAAGGAAAATCTCCAATATTACACATATTAGCGAATATAAAACGATGGAAAATTTCATGTCATATGATATTTACATATAGTGTAAACTACCCCTTAGATAAAAGCGCATTTTTTCTAGGTTTTGGAATAAGGGTACGCATTTTAGCACAAAATGGGAAAAAGTACTAGAGTACCATTTCTGGAATATAACTATAATCAGAAGTATACGTTTTGAATATCCATGTATTAGATTAGAATATATTTTATAGTGTTTATTCCTTTATTCAGTATATACAGACATAAATTGGCAATTTTCGTTCTTTGTGGTCAAAAAGCTTCTTTGGAAAAATGCTCAAAATGCCGCTATAATATTGATGACATGGTTTTAGCTTAATGCACTAAATACATAATTTTATAATATCGATCTATATTGTACGCATACAACCACTTAATGCAGAATTGAGAAATGTTCACTTCTCGGGGAAAAGTAATGGATAATTGTTGAATGATGAATAATAAGCAAACTGAAGAACTCCCAATGAGTAGTGCAAAATTACACCACTTAGAAAGCCCACACAAGAGCATAGTAGTGGTAAAATAAGTAAAAAATCTTGGAATTGTCTTTAACATGGCAAAACCGCTCACATATATACCTGTCCGTGTACTCGATAATTTGTAATAATTATTACAAACTAGCGGACCCGGCGAACTTCGTCTCGCTATTAAGGAATAAAATTTCATACAAAAACTCAATTTTCGATTTTTCCAATTTTCCGACTTTTCCAGGGAGATTTTCCAAAATTTTCTTCCGTGAAGACCTTCTCCTCGAAAATACGAATAACTGACAAAAAATTTTAAAGAAATCGGCCTAGCCGTTCTTATTTTATGAATTACTATACATTTTTTACACCATTTTTATATATATAGATGCTTCGATTTTTGACAGTTGTATAACACTATGCAACACTGAAAATGCAAACAACTTCTAGTATGCATTTTTTGAAAGTACATATTTAGACTACAAAAACCCTAGTACGGTTTTGTCCTGTCAGATCCAGTTCGGATTTTATGGCCTCATCTAAACCGGGCTAAATCTACACTTTTTTGCATTTATCAGGCCTTTATCTCAGAAACGAATTGGAATTTAGCCTTGCTGTCTTTAGCAATATTGTAGCCCTAAACTAGTAGAACTTATCTTTTTTTAAAACCACGTAAGTAAAACTCCATCTAGGGCATCAAAATCTATAAAATATATAAAATTTTACATAATTGCTGAAATTCTGGTCAGTATCGGCTAAACTATTGGGAGTTGAACCAAGTAACCTTTTGCAAAAATCTTCCAAATAAAGTTCTCAACAATTCTTTAGAACAGTCGGAAACTCTAAAATGCTTGCTTCATGTTGTTTCAGCGGTATTTTGCATTATATCTTTTACAACACGTATTTCAAACACAGTTCACACCAACAGTTTTCTCCCGCATTTCGGAGTTCACTACTTTATTGACATTTTTATTAAATGGTAGTTGAAAAATATACTAAAAACAACGTGATAAAGCAATGACATGTTCTAAAGAGTTGTGTACTACATTCCAGGGAATATTTTTCCAAAAGAAAATATTCAGAAAAAATTAACAGTTTTGGAGATACGGTGCGAAATGTATAAAAATTGTGGAATTTTTGCATATATTTTGAAAGTTGAAGCGATAAATGCAGTTTTTCGAGTTCATTATTTCTCCAAATATTTTATTCTTGTCCTTATCTACAAATTTGCTTCAAAGGTCAGAAGAAGATTCGCATTGGTTTCAGAGATATAGCCCCGAATTTCTTTAAAAACTCAATATTTAACCATGTTTAGATGGGGCCATAAAATCCGAGCTGGATCCGACACAACAAAACCCAACTAGGGTTTCTTGTCGTTTGGGTCTGTATTTTCAAAAAATTCTCAGTTCGAATTGTTTGCACAAGATCACCTTAAAAATGTTGCACAGTGTAATGGAGAAATTGCTGAATAAATGTTTCAGCAACATTTAGTAAAAATTATCGAGTACAAGGACAAACCTTTTACGACACATTAGTCTTGTTGTATAGGATATAAACAAATATATTGAGAAAAATATTCGCCGCAATATTGTCATTAAAGTTGCAAAATGCACTATACACCTAAAAGGCAAATATTTCAAAGAATCTTAATTTCCAAAAAGATGAACTTTCACATCTGTCCCGTGTTTTGCTTACATCGCGATGTAAACTTTAAAACCGTCACATTTCTACTACTTTCACAATCTGATTGGCTTTATCTGTAATTTGGGAAAATTGAGTCTTGTTGCACAGGAAATTGGTAAAATGTAAGGAAAGGAACAAATACGGGCAATGCCAATAAAAAGTCCGGATTGTCGAGTAGAAAAATCTCACTATTTTTTACACGTAGAGCACTTTTTACTTCTATATTTCATTTAAGTGCTCGGTATTAGCAACAACAATTTAAAAAAGTATTATTATATATCTACAAAGAGTGATTTAACCATAGAAAATAATTTACATATTTCTTTACTATTCGTTAATCGTTATATGTTTTTAGTAAAATATCAAAGATTTTATGTAATATTCAATATTTTCTTAGTCTTAGTGTCTAGCTCATTTGTTTTTCTGCCAGGCAATTTTGGCCGAGCAGAAACTAGCAACATATTTGGACACGTTGATTTTGACATTTCTGATTGAGTTTTTGGCTGGGTTATAGGAAATTTTCTCACCTTGTGAAAACTAATTTTGTTTATATCTATGTATATTTAAGTCTTTTAGTCCAGATTTATTACTGTCGCGGAATAATAACTAAAAACTAGACATCGGATTTTTGCATATGTTTGAAATTTCAACCAATTGTAACTACGTTATTATATAGAATTATATCGTTCCGGTGATAGATATTCGATGTCATATTGAAAATAATCAATAACACGTACAAAGCTCCAGCGTCTATTGTTTAATAAACGAATTATTTGCATTATAATTTTCAAAAATATGCAAAAATCCGATGTAACGGCAATAAACTTAATTTAGAACACTTTTTGATGATTTTCCAAATTTAATTTGACGAGTTTTGTAAAAAAAATTACTTGCATATTTTTCATATTTTTTGCATATTTGGTGCATATGCAAAATATTCAAATATGCAAATAATAAAAAATATGAGCCCCTCATTGCATTCAGTTTTCTTCAAAACGAGTTTTGGTCTAATCAGAGTTCTCGTGTCTTTATTAATAAAAATATGGAAATATGAAAAATCCGATGTCTAGGCATTTGAACGCCCACAAAATGTATAACAGTTGTGTTTATTGGTCGGCTAGCGTGATATACCGCAAATGTGAATAGTAAAATTAATTATAAAAAATTAGTCCGCAAATTTATCAACCATGAATCTTTTTTAACAAGTCGAAACAAGAAAATTCATTCATTATTTTAACCGCGGAAACTTTGCCTCTTCTAATGGGCCAAAAATTAATTTTTCATTTATTCTCTTTTTATTTTATGGTGACAGCCGCTGGGTGGTTTATTCCATTTCATTGGTTAGATCTGTTTCAAAAAGGGAAAGCTTTCGATTACACTGCACGGTGCTCTTGAATCAAATTTAAATGAAAGGTGCTTTTACCTGGGAAGTTTTTGCGGATTCTGAAACTACAATGTTCATAGATGAGAAAAATCAAAAAACAAAAAAAATCGCCGGAGCGCTTTTTAAATAAATCGCGATTTAAGTTGACATTTTTAGGGGTTGTTTAGGTTTTCACGATTTTGGTTAGAAACCGCAAGTCCTATCTAAATGAGACTGAAGAAAATGTTGTAGCTATGAAAATTCTCTACAAGATTGACCTTCACTTTATTTTCGTAGGTTTTACCAATTTTGAGATATTGAAGTTCAAATTGGGACAATGCACTGACTGTATTGCCCCCTTATAAAACAATGTAATGAAGGGTGCGCCTTAACTAAGTTTTAATGAAAACCGCTTACACAGGGGAAGTTTTTGTGAATTCTGAAACAGCAATGTTCATAGATGAGAAAAATCCAAAAACAAGAAAAAATCGCTGTAGGGATTTTTAAATAAATCGCGGTCGAAATTCACATTTTTAGGTGTTTTTTAGGTTTTCACGATTTTGCTTGGAAACCGCAAATCCAATCGAAATGGAGATAAGGAAAATTTTGTAGCTGTGAAAATTCTCTACGGGACTGACGCTTATGATTTGTTCTCAGGCTGTACCATTTTTGAGATAAAGAAGCTCAGTTTACATTTTTAGGTTTTGTTTGTTAGGGTTTCGCGATTTTGCTTCAATACGGCAAGTCTTATCGGCATGGGACCTGAGAAAATCTTATAGGTGTGAAAATTCTCTACAAGGCTGGCTTATGTAATTTCTCCTAGGTTGTACCATTTTTTTAGATACACAAGTTTAATTTGGGAAATTGCAGTCATGACATTGTTTTATAAGGAGACGATACAGAATTGAATTGAATTTGTATGGTCCCAATTTCAACTTCTATATCTCAAAAGTTGTAAAACCTACGAAAATATCATTATGGTCAATCTTGTAGAGAATTTTGGCAGCTACAACCTTTTCTTTATTCCCATTTTGATGGGACTTGCGGTTTCCAAGCAAAATCGCAAAAACCTAAACAACCCCTAAAAATGTCAACTTGAATCGCGATTTATTTAAAAAGCGCTCCGGCAAATTTTTTTTGTTTTTTGATTTTTCTCATCTATGAACATTGTAGTTTCAGAGTCCGCGAAAATTTCCCAGGTGTAAGCACCTTCCATTTAAATTTGATTCAAGAGCACCGTGACTGGTCAACACGACTTTTGTTTCAACCAAAGTTGTGGTTGTTTCTAGATGAAATCGGCGAGTTATTTTCAAATCCGGTCCCGGTTTTTCTCCATCAGCTCTTGTTTTTGAGATATAGCTCAAAATCGGTTTTTACGAGTTTAACCCAGACTTTCGTTATTTTCGGATACAAACAAATATTTTTTGTGGGTTTTTCGACATTAATATATTAAGAAGATGTTGTACGCTCGATACAAATCGTTTTTGAAATAGTTATGGTGAGTATATATCAAAAAATATAGAAAATATACGACGGACCTTGTAAAAATTGCATATTTTGAGTACTTTAAGTTGTAATTACGTCATCGGGGGAAGTCATAGGATCTTCATATGACAATGCGGATATGCTTAGGGTGTCTACTATATAGTCCAGTATTCAAGTATATAATATAAAGTTCATAGCGCCCATGATTCGGCCATAACCTAAAAATTGCCATGAAGACTGCTAAAGGGAAATCATTTACCAGTGATATCATTACCACATAAGCCATTTACTTTTCAATGGCAGTCTTCATGATGATTTTTAGGTTATGGCGGAATCATGGGCGCTATGAACTTTATATTATACATTTGAATACTGGATTATATAGTAGACACCCTAAGCATATCCGGAGTACCATATGAAGATCCTATGACTTCCCCTGATGACGTAATTACAGCTTAAAGTACTCAAAATATGCAATTTTTACAAGGTCCGTCGTATATTTTCTATATTTTTTGATATATACTCACCATAACTATTTCAAAAACAATTTGTATTGAGCGTACAACATCTCCTTAATACATTAATGTCGAAAAATCCACAAAAAATATTTGATTGTATCCGAAAATAACGAAAGTCTGGGTAAAACTCGTAAAACCCGATTTTGAGCTATATCTCAAAAACAAGAGTTGATAGAGAAAACCCGGGACCGGATTTGAAAATAACTCGCCGATTTCATCTAGAAACAACTGCAACTTCGTCTGAAACATTCAACTTTTTCAATTTTGTTGAGCAGTGTTATCAATGAATGATAAAATCATCATTGTCATCATTACCATCCCAAGCCTACTCATCATCATTCGGCGATCATTAATTTTAAACAAATAACAATTGTAATAAGAAGAAAACAAAAGTGATACGGATTCATACTGACGACTGACACTGATAATGATGATTTGACACGCGATAACTCCCAAGCAAATGACGCTAGGAGTGATGATTATTCTCAAAGGAGGCATTTAACAATTGAACAACAACAACGAAGGATACAGATGTGGCGCGCACGCACTTTGGTAAAAAACAGTTACCATATTAAAACAGGGAGAGTGTGCATAAAACAACAGGAGTAAAATTGAAATTAGAATAAAATTTATGAGTTTTTGATGAACAGGCACCTTTACCTTTTTTATAGTTTGTACGAGGGGAACAAGGAAGTGAAAGCTGGGTATAAGGGATGGTAAGGACGATGATGACTTTCTGTTGTTTGTATTTTTTAATCTGTCCATTATATAACCACCCGAAAAACCAGCAAAGCAAATACAACCACTGACCATAACAAATTTTGTAGAGCACAGTGGACTGTATTACAAAAAATGCTGTTAGGAGGATGTAAAAAATCATACCTCTCACTCAAAAATCGTTGAACAGGAATAAAAAATCTAAAGTTGGCTAAAAATTATAACATGAATTTTGCTTTCCACGCGGTATAGTGCATAACATTAATTACATGTAGTTTTCTTTTAAAGACCCTCTTGTGTTTTTCTTTACTTTTCATCGAACCATAGTGCTTTTCCTCTTCAAGAAGCATGAAATAAGTTTGCATGTTATTTGGCACTTTACTGTTCTTGGCTTGTTGTTTACTTTTTTAAGGAGCGTTAACATTAATGATGTACCCTGCTGTGATGCATCAACAAAACCAATACACGAAAAAACTATCAAAATATGTTTCAATTGTAGTTGTTGCTATCTTGGAGTGAGTATGGTCCAATTGTATAGCCAATATCCCTCCAAACATTTTCTATCGCTTGCTTGACGCAAAAGTCACAAAAAACGGATTGTTGTGTCTACTGCGACAGTCGCATTTGTTTCCGAAAAGACAAAAATGACTAAAGAAACTGTTCCACTTATGCGGTCCAAACTCTATTTTCGCTTCCGTCACTGTTGTATGTTTCTTATGCGATTCAGTTGGAGTGTCGGAAGCGGGGCACTTTGAGTGTGCATTAGGTACTCATGCAGGTACCGTTTACGAAACTTTCAGTAGTGACGGAACCGACAGTATTTGTAAAAGGCTATTTAGTTTTGTTATTGTTTATTCGAACATATTATTATTATTCATTTGAATTTTATGTTAATGCGGTTATAAAAGATGCATTTTATTATAAACTTGATCAAAGAAGAAACAATTTTTATAATACAATGCACCTTTTATAACCGCATTAACATTAAATTCAAATGAATAATAATACGTTTGACTTACTTTTTTTTATAAAAGTTGTTAATAAACATCTTAACAGCTTTATTTTCATTTAAATTTTTGTATTAAGTTTGTACCGATTGCTAACAGAACGTCACAAGAACTGAAGAAATCACGTCAATCGACTTATGTTTTATCCTACTTATTTGCTTTCATTACAATTCGTTTAACTGTTTGCAAGATAAATTGTTGTTGTAATGCTGCCACTATTGTTTTGAAAACATTACTCTCTATAATAGGGAGTAGTATCAATACTCCAGACTTGAAGCATTTGTTTTTGTACAACATAAAGGGTCGCTTTTTATAATAGTGTAAGTCGCGCAGTTGTGACCACATACGGATAAAAAAGCGATAACAACATATTTGTTCTTGTAAATAGACTACATTCGCATTTTTAACTGAATGCAGGCACTTTACGGAGACGCATTCACTGAGAGAAGATATATTTAACTTCCAAATGTTTGGAGGGATAGTGCATTGTAATCGAACATTATGATGATTGTCGGCAGACATTCTATCAGCCGGTCATAAGAACTGGTGATTCTTGAAGTGAATGCCAGCGAGCAGTACACAATCGGTAGTAATTTTGACACCATACTGTGGTGTCCTGTTGCGTATCATCAATCCTGTGTGTTTTCAATGTTCCTTATTCTGTGAAAATTTAATTATGTCAAAACTTACCGTATCGAATGGCAATTGTCAGTTTCAGCGGACCGGTAATAAATAACAAATTAAAAAAAAAACTATAATTACTGGAATGGTTTGTTTTGACAGTAGAATCCATGTACTATAGCGTTTGGATTGTTTTTATACCCTCAGCCTTTAGGCTAAAGAGGGTATTTACACTTTGATACGACCAAAAATGTGCCTCACCGAAATAATGGTTTTTAGACCGCAAGTATGTTTGTACGATATCCGTTTCAGACAATTTTGAGTAGATCTAGCAATGTCCGTCTGTCTGTCTGTCTGGCAGGCTGGTGCGCACGATAACTCTCGAACGGATCAATCGATTCGGTTCAAATTTTGGGTATCGAAATATTTTGTCCAGATTCGATTTAAGTTCGAAGATGGGCCATATAGGTCCACTCCTTCAGGTACCTCCCCCACAAATGTTCAAAAATTGTCGCAAAACTTGTGCGCACGATAACTCTTGTAGGGAATAACTGATTTGGTCCATACTTTGCACATCGTTTAATTTCTACCAAACTTAGATGAGGTTCCAATATGGACTCAATCGGTCCACTCCTTCGGGTACCTCCCACACAAAATTTCGGAAAAGTTCAGTTTAGGACCTGGTCTCGAATCGCTTTGATTTTTGTTTACGCAAGATGTATTCGCTGTTCTCTATACGACGCAGTAAGTTTCATTAGGGGCAAGTCCATACTTCCTGAGAAAATAGCCTGAAAGTTATAAAAAACCCTATGACACCGTGTGTAGTGGTTGGAGCGCAAGATAACTCTCGAACGGATCTGCCGATTCGGTCCAAAATTTGGCTTTCGTAATATTTTGTCCAAACTTAGTTCAAGTTCAAAGATGGATTATATCGGTCCACTCCTTCCGGTACCTCCCCCACAAAAGTTCGAAAATGTTCTGAAAATTTGTGCGTACGATAACTCTTGAAGGGAGTAACCGATTTGGTCCATACTTTGCACATTACGAAATTTCTACCAGACTTAGATGAGGTTCCAAAATGGACTCAATCGGTAAACTCCTTCGAGTACCTCTCACACAAAATTTCGGAAAAGTTCAGTTTAGGACCTGCTCTCGAATCGCCTTGGTTTTTGTTGTAACATCTTGTATTCACTGTCCCCTATACGAAGGTACAAGTTTCCTCAGAGGCTAGTCCATACTTCCTGAAAAAATAGCCTGAAAGTCGAAAAAACCTATGACACCATGTTTATGGGTGGAAGCGCAAGATACTTCTCGAACGCAAATGCCGATTCCGGCCAAAATTTGACCTTCGTAATATTGTTTCTAAACTTACTTTAAGTTCGTAGATAAGCCATATCGGTCCACTCCTTCAGGTACCTACCCCACAAAGGTTAAAAAATATTCGGAAAAATTGTGCGCACGATAACTCTTGATGGGAGTGACCGATTTGGTCCATACTTTACACATTCTCATAATATCTACCATATATAGATCAGGTTCGAACATGGACTATATTTGTCCACTCCATCTCGTACCTCCCACACAAAATTTTGGATAAGTTCACTTTAAGACCTGCTATTGAATCACTTTGATTTTTGTTGAAGCAACTTACATTCGCTTCCTCAATTACGATGTTAAAAGTTGTTTCAGAGGCAAGTCCATACTTCTTGAGAAAACAGCCCGAAGGGTGTAAAAACCCCCTAGGGCACCCCCATGGTCTATGTCGGTCCATTCCTTTAAGTAGCTTTTCCGCAAAATTTTTGAACTTAAATTCTAATCAACATTTTTGTCGGTTCATACGACCAAAATATTGAAACCCCCTAAATACATAAGTTTTTTGTGCTCCAGCAAAGACCACTTTGAATTTAAAAAAAATGAAAAAATTAAGAAAAATTATTTTCTCAAAAAATGATTTCATGTAGCAGGAGTGCATGACCTTGAGCCTATTATTGACTATAATAATTTTAAGAGGGTTGGCGTTTTTTATTTTTGGGGTGACGACTTCTATTTTGCTTTTCAAAATAGTCAGTCTTAATCCCATAGTCGTTGTTTTAATATTTTATTAAAACAACTTTAATTTTAGTGGGAAAAGGCTGGGAAGACTATAGTTTCAGATCTTTTGATACCCAAGTGTCAATTGCTCGCTCAAATAGATAAGTGTCCAAACAAACACTCTGATGGAGAATTTCTTTGGCACTACCTAAACTTGAGCAACTTCAATTGCAAACAAAACCGAATCTTTCCCACTGCTATGTGTTCGTTGAGTCTCAACGAAAAACACATAACTAATTTGTTGGTATTGTCTATTAGCAGCAATAAACCGCACACTTGATGGTACCCGGTCTAATAATTAAGAGGGTTTGCGTGTTTTTTTTTTGGGATGACGACATCTATTTTGCTTTTCAAAATAGTCAGGCTTAATCCCATAGTCGTTGTTTTAATATTTTATTAAAACAAATTGAATCTATTAGTGGGAAAAAATTGACGATGTTTACCAAGGGGTAAGGCAGGGAAGACTATAGTTTCAGAAAAACAAGAAACAAGGGAACTGTCTAACTATAGTCTCCCCTGTCTTATATTGACTTCAAAAGTTTTTCAAAAAAGCTCATATAGAAACATTTTAAAAGGACTTTTTGCGTAACCTTTTTTCGAATCACATTATAATTAAGGTATTATCTAATCTTAGTTAAAAATTCATCAAAATATTATACGAGATTATAAAAAAGTCATACACCCTAGCTTGAAAGCGAATGAACCGACCTTCATGTATTATTTAGTAAGCTTATTTAATACTTAATATGTAAGCAAAGGCTATAGTCAAGAGGGGATGACCGTGTGATATCCTATACCACTACCCCTGAGTATAAGCTGTTCACGGATCCACATTTTTTAGATACTAAAGTTATTCGCCACCTTGGATTTTAAAACCAGATGACTTAAGACTAAGTGAAACAAAAATAAATACAGTCGCGCTAACAAGGTATTTCTCTGTACATACAGTCTGTTGCAAAAGTTAGTATGCCACATTTATTGAAAACAACAATAATTTATTGAAAACAACAAACGATTAGTTTTATTTGATAGACACGAATGTAGTCTTCGGTGATAACAATGAAAAGTGCGCAATATTTGCAGTCATTAGAAAATGTACGGTTCGAATCTCAAAAATCTTAAAATTTAATCGCAAAAGTTAGTATCTACCGCAGAAACCCTATGGAACTGTGTAAAAAATTCTTGATTTTTTTAAACAAAATATAACTAAATCTGTATTTAAGATCCTCGAGAGGATACTAATTAGTTTTAATGACAGTTTTAGCAATAGTAGTGACAAATCCACGGTACACTGGATCGTAAAACCCAGAATAATTGGTCATCTATAAATGCAACTACTGTAGCGACAAAATTTTGGGTGTTATGTCCTAAAGCCATGAAATGCTCAGAAAAGTTCTAAAGTTTCAATATGCGGTGATCTTGATAGAGTTTCAACTTATCCTATTTGATATTGACTGCAACATTTTCTTTAGTCCCATTTCAATAGGACTTGCGGTTTCCAAGCAAAATCGTGAAAACCTAAAAAAACAAAATGTCAACTTGAATCGCGATTTATTTAAAAAGCGCTCCGGCGATTTTTTTTGTTTTTTTCTCATCTATGAACATTGTAGTTTCAGAATCTGCAAAAACTTCCCAGGTGTAAGCACCTCCCATTTAAAGTTGCTTCAAGAGCACCGTGATTTTGCTTTCGTAGTATTATCACGGTGCGCCTGAACTAACTTTAAATACAACAACGACAACTCTCGAACCGGATACTGCGTTGGTCCAAAGTTTGCATATCGAAGATAGTGCTTATCTGTCCACTAAATCCGCTACCTTTCCTTACAAAAAAAATTCTGAAAACTGCCCTAAATCAGCGTCTCACAATTGGGCAACGTTTCTCTCTCCAAACACACAATTCAACCACCCAGCTAACAATTTTTTCCGAGGGCTCTGATTTCCGATTTTTTTCCGAAATTTTCTGAATATTTTTTAGATATTTGTCGATTTCTCTAATATTTTTCTAGAAATTGTACCGATTTTCTAAAACTTTTTTTTAAGAATCTCTGCACATTTTCTGAACAACCTTAAGAATCTCGTTCCGAATTCGTTCCGATTTCTAATCGATTTTCTAAGGGATCTTTTTGTTCGATTGTTGTCGAAAAACAAAGTGATTTTTTATAAAATTCGCATATACAGTTTTTGAATTGTTTTAATATAAATGCAACATATAATAATTCAAGCTAGTGTTGATAGCTTTAACATACTCGTGCACATTCTTCTACTATTAATCACAAAATGATAACAAGAGGGAAAATCATTAGGACGTTTGAAATTAGAATCATCCATAAATAGGGAATTAAAAGAGAATTGTTCCTGAGTTGGGGATTTGTTCTGTGTTGTGTGTCAATATCAAAGGCGTCAGCGGCCAAGAATTTCATCAGATTTTTTCCAGAAAATCTAATCTTTTCTTCGAATTTTTCCAGAATTTCTTTCCGAATTCGGACCGATTTTCTTCAAAAAATCTAAATTTTCCACCGAATTTTCCAGAATTTTTTTCCGAATTCGGACCTAATTCGTTGCGAAACTCTAATATTTTGTTAGAATTTTCTTAGAAAATTCTTTCCGATTTCGGTGGACACGTCCATACAACTTTTGTACCGAATTCGGAAAGAATTCGGCATCAGAATCGGCAACTTGTGCAGAGATTCTGACCGAATTCGCAAAGAATTCGGAAAAATAATGTTAGCTGGGCAATTAAAAAAGCATGCACTCACACAATGACACCCCGAAAAGTATGCAATAGAAAATGATAGTGGGCATCCCTGCCCTAACCCAGCTAGCATTTTTTTCAAAAATCACATTGCGGAGTCTTTTTAGAGTCCTTTTGGTGATCAAAAACTGATTAAGTCGCTTGTATGATCAGAAAGGGAGTCGAAAGTGACTCTCTGTTATGATTAAAAAAAGTTCAATTTACAATACAACAACAAATGTTTAGAAACCACAAATAAATCATTGATGTGTTTAAAATGTGACCTTTTTTTATTTATTGTCACATATTAATCATCTGGAAGATTGAAAAATGCTTAACCAAAAAAAGGTCATGCAGGTGTTTAAAAAGTGATTATAATTATGTATCTTCTGATCATATTTTGAACAGTTCGGTGATTAAAAACTGATTGTTTTATTTTATTTTTGTTTGGTAGTAAATAATTCTCATATATACTTTCTACAAAACTTTGATATAAATGTAACGTATAATAGACAAACACAACACATGTTCAGGTTTTGCCAAGTGAAATGAAGAAGCAGTATACTTACCACCGCGCAACATAAAGCATAATTAAAAGACATAACAAAGCAGAAAAGACAACAAAACAAAGGAAAGAAACAAAAAAGGAATAAAAAGAAAATTCTTTTAATTTATTTCGTCTAATAAAATGGCTCATAAATGACTCCCTAAAGACTCATAAATGATTATAAACATGACTCACAAAAGTCTCGAAAAAGAGTCCCACATTAATCAACAAATCACCAATAAATGATTGAAATACGACTCGAAAAAGACTTTATATACCATCAGAAAATGGGCAAAAATGACTCGAATCTTATGCAGAGGAAGACTCCTTTGTGATTTGTTTAGAAGAGTCGCCTGAAGTTACGTTTTCCTCCCGACAAATGAGTCATTTATGATCAGAAAATGAGCTCATATTCCAGCTTTCTAATCGTGCAGTCGGATCAAAAAAGACTCGAATTTGATTAAAATTTACAAAAAATGCTGGCTGGGTAAATATATAATTTTGGAAAAAAGGCCTTTTGGTTGTGTAGCCGGTATTCGATCCGACCTTAAATTAAATTTAAATTCACATAAGCTGATGGTATATCTCTGTCTGTTTTTAACATTAACACTCACTTTCAGTATTTTAACCACAAATTCGAAAACATAATTTTAAAACGTGATATCACATTCCATAAAATAACCTTATAGAATATATTCGCGTAAAGAAATGTGACGGAAACGGAAATGTGTTTTTCAAATCATATCACATTCCGAACGAACTCCTAACAATTCACCTGATAAATAAAACGTGGTTTCCTGTGGACCACAACTAGGTGAATCGATATGTTTCTTAAACGGACGACATTCATCCATAATAAAAATGCAATTTGATATTTTCTTAGATGACAAGAAAACTGTCGTCTGTGGCAACAAAAATGAAAGTCAATATTATGGTGCAAAGCTAAAGTAATCTATCGGACCATAGATCCGTTGAAATTTCTCATTTTCCATTCCGTCCTCTTGATGTCCTTTGAAATGCAACATGCGGACATTTCAAATAAAGCAAATGGGTGCGATTTGGCAAACATGACGACTTCTGTTTTTGTTTTGTGTTGTTCGTGACTTTGTTGAGTCTTTTATTGGGACACAATTGCAAACAATGCTGACAACAGCAACAACAAAAAGACATGAAGGAGACTCTGCTCAAACAATGACAACACTAACAAAGACAACAAAACAAATAAGGACAATGTTTAAATAAAGGTATCGAGTGTTGCTGTTTGGTTGGCAGTCATTGTCTTGCCGTTGCTTTTCCCAGTCTCACAGTATATGACATGCATTGCTGCTGCCAAGGCACAGTCAATGAATAGGTTAGCCAAAGAAACAGAACACTGGAACACAATTCTCATTATACTGTCTAATGTTTAGCGCCGAATGTGGTACCCATGGTTGTCATTCTCACTGGTCACTCACCGTATTCACTGTTCATCACTATTTTCTATTCACAGTAAGTTCGTATACATGTTGTTGCCAAAGGATCCAAACAGGAGGCTGTTGTCATGTGGGAACTTTGCTTATGTTTCCATACCTTTTGCCATCTACCTCTCAACGCAAACCGACTACATTCGGACAAAAAGGAAATCTCCCATGCGTAAATGTGTCAGCCTATTATGTAGGTGGGTATATTTGGTTAGATGGGAGGGGAAGTAGATATTACTTCACCATACATTTTTCCCTTCAAAACAAACAACATTCCGAAGTGAACAAAGGAGCGTTTGGAAAACTGTCCAAATTTGCTCAAACGATACAAAATATTTATGAAGAGACAGCCCGTCGGAGACAGACGCTGGGAAACTATTCAGATTGGATTTGTTTTTGGTATATCTTTTATGGTGGTCACTGTTGTTGTTTTTATTGTTTGTTTTGAATACAATTCTGCATTAGTAAAAATATCATTCAGTTTCCGGTTTTTTTTTTTCAATGGATATCCCCATTATTTGAGCTCTTTAATTAGTGGTCTACTTTGTGGAATAAGGATAAAGGGGTGCTACAAAATGCTATGAAGGGGGGCTTTGAGAAATATGGGAAATATTGTTTTATATTGTTTGGGTGCCACTGTGGTGCAATAGTATGCACACCCGCCTTGCACGTAGAAGGTCGTATGTTTGATTCCCCGGCCAGGCAACATCAAACATTTTTCAACGTTGGCAAAATACCCCTCAGTAATATTGGCGACATTTCCTGAGTATTTCAGGCTTGTAAAACTTCTCTACAAGTGGTGTCTTAGACACGCCGCACAATGGAACAAGAAACGATTTTCCTGGCCAAAAATCAAAATTTTGTTTTGTAACAGATGTTTAATTTCTACATGGGAATCGATAGTAAACATATTGAAACTAAGGAAACCAAAAAATTAGGTCAAAATATTGGAAGATGCGGGCGTGGGGTACCCCTAAAGACGAACATTTTTCCCATGTTTGAGAAATACGTAATTTTTGAAAACTTCTGGAGAAAGAAATAGCTATTTCTCGAAAACTATAACATACATTGCGTTCGCTGTTTTTTTCTTAGGTAGGTAGGATTGTGGCCCTTAAAAATAAATTAAACAAATTACCGTGGCGTTTACACAACATGAGCTACTTTATTTTTCCTCAGGTACTAAATTTTATGAAATTCCAAATTTAGTGGACTAGAACTTTTGTGGAACAACATGGAACAATGTTCTGTTTCCACAGAAATATGCCCGAGAGTCTCCTCTTTCAGCCCATATATACTTTTGTTCCCGTCCCGTTCCGTCCGTTTAACACTTTTTTAAATTTATTGAAATTACATGGGTAAAAATGTGTGTTTTTCCATACAAATTCCCATAGGAATTACAGCTTTTTTACACAAATTAAAATTTTTTGGAGTATATGAGTTTTCATATGAGTTATATAAGTTTTATGAACACCCAAGGAGCATTTTATTTTAATTTTTGAAAAAATTTAAATTTTTTGTATTTTTTTATGTGAAAAATTTTGTAAAAAAATTTTTTTTAATTTTTTTTTTCGAACAATTTTTTTAAATTGTTTTTGCATTTTTATAGTTTATTTATTGGCGTTTGACCATCTTTAATATATAAGAAGATATAAAAACACAAAAGCACTGATATTTTGATGAAAAATAGTAAAAAAATTCAAAAGTTTAACTTTGACTTTGAATTCCTCTGCAACTACCAGACCGAATTTGACCGCTTATAATTCACCGGAAAGCTGATTGTGTTATCTGTCTAACAAAAAAAGAATTGTGAAAATATCTCTATCCGTTTAAAAGTTACAGAATTTTGACCAGGAAAAAACGATTCTGAACCACTGTGCGCCGTTCGGACTTGGCGATAAACAGTAGGTCCCATATCATTGAGCTAATATGAATCGGGGTGCACTCCTTGATATGAGAGAAGTCTCCCTTGTCCCTTCTGGGATGTTTGTGGAACATTTATTATTGTTTTATATTTTAGGCATATGAATATATCTTCCGGACTTAATTCGTTGGCTATATAAAATAAAATGAAAAGGAGAGAGGAGAAACGTCTTTTCCGCAGGAAAAAGAGAGAGAGATGGAAAAGCGGGAGTGTGAAAAAATCGAGATGTACAGGAGCCAGAATGAAGTCCGAAAATTCTATCAAAGAGTCAAGCATCAAACTGATGGCTTTGGTACAGGCACATCCTCCTGTAGAGACCAGCAAGGTAATTTGGTAACTGATACAGATAGTGTACTCAGGATATGGAAATAACATTTCTCAAAACTGTTGGTATCCAATAGCAGCGAAGACGACGAAGATACCACAGTCCCAATCCCAGAAGATGGTATTGAATGTATACCGCCCAGCCAAGATGAGGTAAAGACAGCAATAAATCGGCTGAAGAATAATAAGGCAGCAGGAGCCGATGGCTTACCAGCCGAGCTGTTCAAAACCGGAGGCGACACGCTGATAAGGTGTTTTCATCAGCTAGTTAGCACCATCTGGCAGGAAGAACGAGTACCCGACGATTGGAACCTGAGTATCCTGTGCCCCGTCCACAAGAAGGGAGATAAGACTGTATGCTCTAACTATAGGGGCATAAGTCTACTCCCTATTGCCTACAAGATCGTGTCAGGGATATCGTGCGAACGACTAAAGCCAATGGTCAACGAGATAATTTAGACCTGGCAAGTCCACCATTGACCAGATATTTACGCTGCGGCAAATCCTGGAGAAGACCCAAGAGATGCAGATCGACACCTACCACCTTTTTGTCGATTATAAAGCAGCCTTCGACAGCCCGCTGCGTTCAAAGGTATTCCAAGCCCTGTCTGAATTTGGTATCCCCGCAAAGCTCATCCGTCTTTGCAAAATGACTTTAACTGACACGAGGACCTCAGTTAAAATAGGAAAGAACTCTCCGAAGAGTTTGGTACCAAAAGAGGTTTCAGACAAGGAGACAGCCTTTCGTGTGATCTCTTTAACATCCTGCTGGAAAAGGTTATACGAGAGGCAAACGTCAAAAGAAGTGGCACAATCTACACCAATAGTCACATGTTACTTGCTTATACTGATGATATAGACATCATAGGCCGATCAGTAAAAGAAGTAACCATTGAGCTCGGGCTGTGGAAGTTGGTTCCTATAATATTGAGGTAGTAAAAGACTTCGTCTACCTCGGCACCTCCGTAAACACAACAAACGACATCAGTTGTGAAATAAAAAGAAGAATTGTATTGGCCAACAGATGCTACTTTGGTTTAAGTAAGCAGTTTAAAAACAAAGCCACATCTCGTCAAACAAAAATAAAGCTCTACAAAACACTGATACTACCCGTGCTGATGTATGGCTCCGAAGCCTGGGTACTTGCGCAAGCAGACATGGCAGTGCTTGGTGTGTTTGAGAGAAAAATTCTTCGAAAGATCTACGGACCAATCTGCGTTGACGGTGAATATCGACGTCGCATGAACCACGAGCTGTATCTGCTGTACAACGACATCAATATTGTTAAACGTATCGTGATGCAGCGATTGCGTTGGCCATATTATAAGAATGAGCGATGATGACCCCGCTAAAAAGGTGTATAAACACGGACCGCTTGGCGGTGCACGCAGAATTGGCAGGCCAAGGAATAGATGGCGCAAACAAGTGGATGATGAGATGAAAAGGCGCGGTATTCCAGAAAGCGAAGCAACAAATAGAGAGAATTGGAGATCTTTTCTTAGTTCGGCCTATAGAACAACTGTTCTGTAATGGGCCAGCTAAGTAAGTAAGTATATAAAATAAAAACATTTGTTCTAGAAGCCAAACTTCAAGATTTATGATTTCGCTTCGCTGCACAACAAAATTCAAAAAAAATTTCAATAAATTTGCAATAATGTTTGTATAAATAGAAGTCATCAAACTCAGCCTTTGTCTTCTGGTCATTCACATCCGATATGCCTGATGAGCTGAATTAAACCACCAGCGAAACCATTATAGCATATTGGTTGGGTGTGTTCTTAGTTCATGTTAGCTCGATAAATTCAATAAATTAAAAATTATTTTTTTCTCTAATTACACGAAGAATCATTAAAACTATTAACGAAATTTTTAAATACACCTGAGCAGCTCGGCTAATAATTCATCGGCTGCCTTATTATTTTTCAGTCGGTTTCAGAACTTCAGCTGTATATATTCAATACTATCTCCTGGGATTGAATTTGTGGTATCTTCGCTGTCTTCGCTAGTATTGGATACCAAAAGTTTTGAAAAAGTTCTCTCCATATCCTCTCTATGTGTATCAGTTGCCAAATTACCTTGCCGGTCTCTATAGGTCATCTATAGCTCTATAGGGCACATTCTTCTCTTCGGTAGCAGCACGACACTTCTGGTCATGTCATGGTTTCCTTGTTGGAGGTCTCTTGTACCCAAGTATGGATTTGGCTGCTATTTGTATGGAGTGGGTAATACTTTGCCAATATGCTGATATGTTATCGGAATGAGGAGTACTTTGATTAAGCAATTGGACAAGTTATAAGTTGAGTGCTAACTACCATGTTTTTTGCCGCTGCGAAGTCTTTCAGCATCGTTCCATTCTCAGATGCTTCACTGTGGAGACTGAATTGCCTGACTGCCGGTTCCAAAATATTCTCCTATCCAATTTATGCATTAAAATCGCCTGGAATAATTTTAATGTCATAGACAGGACAATAGTCATATGGTCACGAGCGCTTAGAAGCTTGTAAAATATATCTTTGATATGTTCGCCCTTGTTTTCAGTGGGAGCAGAAACGAAAATAAAGCTAAAATAGGAAACGTTAGTTTTTATCTGAATTTTAGTCTTCATTCATTCGACTAGCTACAAATCCGCATCAATAATGTCATGACAGCTATAATAGAGTGCGCCACTTTTAGGTGTGGTTGTGACGCCTTTTCCAATCCATCGTAATATCGGCCTTGTATTTTTCAAGTACATCTGCCAGTGCGTAAACGGCACCTTCTCTATAACAAGTGCGAACATTTCAGGTGCAGATTTGAAGATCATGGTCCCTTAAACGTCAACTTTAGAGGGTTTTTTCTTTTTATTTGCTTTTTGGAGGGATGGTTATTAGCCCAATGCGCACCCCAATTTTTTATCGTTCTTATGGATAAACGCGCGGCACATGTTAACTCACTACCTTTAACGGGGTTTAAAGGCAGCTCCCTAGATGACACTGCGGGAAGGTCAGTGTCCAATGACGGTGACCACTGAACTTTTATTGCAAGTCTTCCGTAATGGAAAGTGAAAAGAATTCTTTAAAATAATAATTCAATTCATTGACGAAATTCGACAACTCAAATTTTCGTTTTAACAATAACTTATAACAGTTAATTTCATCAAAGCCTCCCCAATGCGTCTTTTTCGTCTTTTGGGAGTGATGAAGACAATTCAATTTGTATTTTCAACGTTATTGGCGTTTAAGCAAGTGTCTTTGCAAGCTTTGTTGTTCTTCCCATGATTCAATAACGACGATGTCAAAGAAGAAAAGTAAGAAACACACAGTCGTCGGTGAGCATAAATGCTTTTTCTCCGTTGATGCAATTTTCGTTCAGTTTTACCTTCTAATTAAATTTCGTTCAGTTTTCTTTGAGCTGTACACGGTAGACGTTTTACCAGCACCCCCACAAAGAACCAACATGTTCAGTGTGTTTGTTTCTTTTTTATTCTACTTTTATCTATGATGTTCGACAAGGGTATGATGCTGGCTTCCAAAAACGTATGTATGTATATGCTTGAGAACATTTATATTAATAAAAGTAAAAAATCTACAGCAGTTATTATTTTCCCAGAAAGGAAAAGACTCTTTCCTTTGTGATGCAGAATCTGAATGCTTTTTTATTCCTTCAAGGAAATTTGATTATCTTCAAAGATTTTCCTACATTGAAAGAAAAGAAAGAAGAAAATATAAAAAAGTATCCATATGTATATTTGCAATGAACGCCAGAGGGAGACTTCTGCATATCCTTCACATTTTTAGCTCAATGAAATGTACCTCCTTTTTATCGCCGAGTTTAAACGGTAAAAATAAATGTAAACAAACATGTCACTGATGGGTTTAACCACCACTGATAAATTACATGTTATTCTGACGCATTATGTCTGCAGGAGATAGCAAACTTTCGTAATTAAATCACAGTGCGTCAAGGTATTTTGTAAAAGGCACGGTACAGCTAAATTAACACTTTCAGCCGCAAACATTTTTCTTAAAATTTTGATTATTTTAAGCCCCTCTTTTCAAGCAAATGTTGTTCTAGAAACAACAACATGCATACAATGTCATTAATTTACGATACCAGGAGATATGACCATGACCTCAAACCTGTATTTAATACAACCATAACATATTACCACGAATGGCATTTATAAGCACAATTTTCTCAGTGTAAATGCTGTTAACAATAGTTGCATGGTGAAACAGTTTTGTTTTTTTTTACTAAATTTTGATCACAAATATAAAGAGGCTTTTAAAAGTTTAATCGAGTTGGGATTTTTTTTGTAAATTTCAATATTCAATTAAATAAAATATAGGAAACAACAATAGCTTTACATTTTTCTTTTAAAAACATTTGGAAAAGGCTTTTGCAATAGCAATTAATAAAAAATCTTTATAATTTAATAAATGTTCTATTATATTTCAAAAAAGTGTTTTATTATATATTTGGGTTAAATAAGGGACATATACACATTAGTCACAGTCAGGGAATATGCTACATTAAATTAAATATCAGTTTTATTGCAAAATAATTGGGTGTATCTTTGGAATAAAGATTTTACATCTTCCATATACTAGACCTAGAAATTATACAACTTTTCTATGAGAAAATCTTTTAGAAGAAATATTTGTGTTGTATGAAATTCTAAAAAAATACCTGGTGGTCTTCTTTAAGAAACTCGACTAATCTTAACCAGAGTTCGAAAATAAACAGTACACTAACATAGTGTACCGCTCCGAGAACAGTATCACTAAAATATTTTTAGCGTTAGTGTTCCGGAACACAAACACTAAAAAATATTTTAGTGATGCTGTTCCGGAGCACAACGATAAACGTAGTGTTCCACATTTTAGTACACTAAAAACGTTGGGTACCGCAGTCGGAAAACTAAAAATCGTAGTGCTCCGCAGTCGGAACACTAAAAATCGTAGTGCTCCGCAGTCGGAGCACTAAAAATCGTAGTGCTCCGCAGTCGGAACACTACAAATCGTAGTGTTCCGCAGTCGGAGCACTAAAAAATCGTTGTGTACCACATGTCGGAACACTAAAAAATAACGTAATGATAATGTACCACAGACGAGTTTATTATGATTTGCGAGGAAAATTAAATATTTATAATTTTTGAGATAAATCCATGTATGTATACATATTAATTAATAACGTTGGGAACTTAAGTAGAAAATATGAAAAACATTGATTCGGTTGTTGTACTATGGCGCACTACAAATTGTAGTGTTCTGACTGTGGATACATGAGTTTATTATGATTTGTGAGGAAAATTAAATATTTTATCATTTTTTTAATAAATACAAATTAAAAAATAAAATTTGGATCAATAAAAATCGTAGTGTTCTGCTGCGGAGCACTAAAAATCGTAGTGTTCTGCTGCGGATCACTAAAAATCGTAGTGTTCCGACTGCCCTAGCACTAAAAATCTAGTGTTCCAACTGCCTGATCACTAAAAATCGTAGTGTTCCGACTGCCAGATCTTTAAAAATCGAAACAATGGAACAATAAAAATCGTAGTGTTCGGCTGCGGAGCACTAAAAATCGTAGTGTTCGGCTGCGGAGCACTAAAAATCGTAGTGTTCCGACTGCCGGATCACTAAAAATCGTAGTGTTCCAACTGCCGGATCACTAAAAATTGTAGTGTTCCGACTGCCGGATCTCTAATAATCGAAACGCTGTTAATTATAATTTCTTAGGAAAATTAAATATTTTATGGGTTGTGGGACGAGTAAAAATTAATAAATAAAATGCACGTGTTTTAAATTAGTTACAAACGTTGAGAGCTTTAGTAGAAAATTAGGAAAAAAATCATCATCATTAATTGATGAATATTGTTTCTTGTACAAATGGCAACAGGTACAATTTCCCCAAAATAATAAGTGTGTGGTAGTATTTATCCCGAAATCATAAAGTTGACTTTAAATGTACAATCCTGCTTGCGGAAACAGGTACAATTTCCCCAAATAATAAGTGTCTTCAAACGTACAAGTCTACTTGGGAAAATCCACATACTTTCTTCAACTGAATTCACTGAGGAATTTTGTTTTTGATACAAAAAGTTACAGGTACAATTTCCAAATATTTCATTTTCCTAAGAAAACATAATTCCTTTGTTATTTTTTAGTATTCCAACACGTGGTGCACTACGATTTTTAGTGATCCGGCAGTCGGAAGACTAAAAATTTTAGTGATCCAGCAGTCGGAACACTACGATTTTTAGTGATCCGGCAGTCTGAACACTACGATGTTTAGTGCTCCATTGTCCAAAAACCAAATCAGATGTTTTTCACATTTTCTTTTAATTTTTATTTATTAAATATATATATATATATATATATATATATATATATATATATATATATATATATATATATATATATATATATATAATATTTAATTTCCTCAGAAATCATAATATATTAATGTATGGTTCATTGCCTTATAGTTTCAAAACGTGGTACAAAACGATTTTTAGTGCTCCGGCACTACGATCTTTCTGCTTCATTCCACAAAAACTAAATATTGTTTTTTCATAATTTTGGCCATACTTCGCAATGTGTTTAACTAATTTAAACATACATGGATGTAACAGTTTATCTTAATTTTTATTTGATCGAATTTAACCAAATATTTAATTTTCCTAAAAAACATAATACCTTTATTATTTTTAGTGTTCCAACACGTGGTGCACTATGATTTTTAGTGATCCGGCAGTCGGAACACTAAATTTTTTAGTCCTCCGCAGTCGGAGCACTAAAATTTTTAGTTCTCCGCAGTCGGAGCACTACGATTTTTAGTGCTCCGGCAGTCGGAACACTAAAATTTTTAGTGCTCCGCAGTCGGAACACTACGATTTTTAGTCCTCCGCAGTCGGAGCACTACGATTTTTAGTGCTCCGGCATGCGGTACACTACGATTATCGTTGTGTTCCGGTACAGTATCACTAAAATATTTTTTAGTGTTTGTGTTCCGGAGCGGTACACTATCGTAGTGTACCTATCCACCTTGGTACGGTACAGAACGGTACGGTACGATACCATAGTGTTTATTTTCGAACACTGATCTTAACTCAGTACATAAGTCCAGTCAGAAAACCCACTGGACTTCCATGAGCAGACCAACTGCATTTCTATGACAATACTACCTTATTATTATTTTGAGTATTATTGAAAAATATCAACCCTCATGCGAGTCATTAACGGGTCTTTTTGGTACCTTTTTTTAAAAACGTTTAAAAATTCTTTAAAATATGATCGTATCGGAACACAATTATTTGAAATAACATTTTACGAGGGCAGTTCGGAAACTTCTTAGCCTAGCACAAAAAGCGCGGTATAAACAGAAAAAAGTTAAGTGTTTTGGAAACTTCCATCTCTGTTATGAACACATGTTAAATTTTGTTTCGATCTGGCAACTCCTTCATATAGAAACAGGTGTTCAAAAAGACGCATCCGCAATTTTTTTACAATGGAAAAATTAGAAATTAAATATTTAAATTTATTAAATATTTACATAAAAAAGGTTTATCGGGACAAGGAATTCATAATGATATGGTGAATGTGTTAGGTGAAAGTGCTCCTTCATATGCAACAGTAAAAAATTGGGTTGCTGAATTTAAACGTTGTCGTACAAGCATTGAAGATGAACCACGAGTGGACGTCCAAAAACAGCAACAACAACAGAAATTGTAGCCAAAGTGCATGATGTGGTATTTAATGATCGACGAATAAAAGTGCGTGAAATTGCTAATATCATGGGCATCTTAAATGATCGAGTCCATTTAATTTTGTATGAAGAACTACAGATGAAAAAGCTTTCTGCAAGATGGGTGCCGCATTTGTTAACAGTCGATCAAAAACGCATAAGAATGAACATTTCTCAAGCTTGTTTGGATCGTTTTAAGCGAAATAAAATGGATTTTAAGCGTCGTTTCATAACTGTTGATGAGATAT